>NC_034197.2:42370366-42410366 GCF_002021735.2 Oncorhynchus kisutch | reverse complement strand
AGTTGGGAAAGAGGTAGTTGTTTGGGCTAAATTATAGGTGGGCTATGTACAGGTGCAGTAATCTGTGAGCTGCTCTGACAGTTGGTGCTTAAAGCTAGTGAGGGAGATAAGTGTTTCCAGTTTCAGAGATTTTTGTAGTTCGTTCCAGTCATTGGCAGCAGAGAACTGGAAGGAGAGGCAGGTCTGCCTACGGTGGCCTTTCTCAATAGCAAGGCTATGCTCACTGAGTCAGTCACTGTGTACTCTCTGTTTAGGGCCAAATAGCTTTCTAGTTTGTTCTGTTTTTTGTTAATTCTTTCCAATGTGTCAAGTAATGGTCTTCTTGTTTTCTCATGATTTGATTGTGTTTAATTGTGTTGCCTCCTGAGGCTTTGTGGGGTCTGGTTGTGTTTGTGAACAGCGCCCCAGGACCAGCTTGCTTAGGGGACTCTTCTCCAGGTTCATCTCTCTGTAGGTGATGGCTTTGTTATGGAATGTTTGGGAATAACTTCCTTTTAAGTGGTTGTAGAATTTAACGTCTCTTTTCTGGATTTTGATCATTAGTGGGTATCGGACTAATTCTGCTCTGCATGCATTATTTTTTGTTTTACGTTGTACACAGAGGATATTTTTTTTACAGAATTCTGCAATCAGAGTCTCTATTTGGTGTTTTTCCTATTTTGTGAATTCTTGGTTGGTGAGCGGACCCCAGACCTCACAACCATAAAGGGCAATGGGTTCTATGACTGATCCAAGTATTTTTAGCCAGATCCTAACTGGTATGTTGCATTTTATGTTCCTTTTGATGGCATAGAAGGCCCTTTGTATTTGTGGTCCTGGCAACTAGACCTTTTTTGGAACACCATTATTTTTTTGTCTTACTTCTGTGCAGAAGATATAGGTGCTGCTGTAGGCCCTCCTTCATTGGTGACAGAAGCACCAGATCATCAGCAAACAGTAGACATTTGACTTCAGATTCTAGTAGGGTGAGACTGGGTGCTGCAGACTGTTCTAGTGCCCTCGCCAAATTGTTTAAATGTATGTTGAAGACGGTGGGGCTTAAGCTGCATCCCTGTCTCACCCCATGGCCCTGTGGCGCTGTGGAAAGAAATTTGTGGGTGTTTTTTTTTGCCAATTTTTTGTTGTTTATGTACAGGTTATTTTTCAACAGTGTATGTTTTACCCCCAACACCACTTTTCAACAATTTGTAGACCGAAATGAGGCAAAAGCCTTTTAGAAAACAACAACGCCAATTCGTTGATATTTATGTTGAAGAGGGTGGGGCTTAAGATGCATTCCTGTCTCACCCCACGACCCTGTGTGAAGAAATTTGTGTGTTTTTTGCCGATTTTAACCGCACACTTGTTGTTTGTGTACATGGATTTTATAATGTCGTATGTTTTATCCCCAACACCACTTTCCATCAGTTTATATAGCAGACCCTCATGCCAAATTGAATCAAAGGCTTTTTTGAAAACAACAAAGCATGAGAAGACGTTGCCTTTGTTTTAGTTGGTTTGTTTTTCAATTAGGGTGTGGACGGTGAATACATGGTCTGTCATACGATAATTTGGTAAAAAGCCAATTTGACATTTGCTCATTACGTTGTTTCCACTGAGGACATGGACCAGTCTGCTGTAAATCAAAATGCAGAGGATTTCCACAAGGTTACTGTTGATTCATATCCCACGAAAGTTATTGGGGTCAAATTTATCTCCACTTTTGTGGTTTGGGGTCCTCGGTTCCAAATATTGTGGAAGATGCCAGAACTAAGGATGATGTTAAAGAGTTTAATTAAATATAGCCAATTGGAATCTGTGGTCAGTAATATTTTATCATTTCATTTATGATACCATCAACACCACGGGCGTTGTGTTGTTGTTTGTTTAGTGTTTTCCAATTTGCCCAGAATTGGTTCGATTCAATGGATTCTTCAATTACAGCTGATTTCTGATGTGGTATTCCTTTTTTTCCCCCCATATCGTATTTCTGTATTGTTTTAGTGATTCGCCATGGTCAAGGCATAGGCTCAGGTTTTTGGAGTCTATGTTTTTGATTGGATAGTTTTCTTAATTTCTTTCTTAGGTTTTTTGCATTCTTCATCAAAACATTGTTGTTCATTTTCTTAGGTTGTCTGCTTGAAATTATTTAATTTGATAGGGAAGCTGAGAGGTCAAATAAACTGTTTGGGTTTTCAACTGCCAAATTTACATTTTTTTCCCAGGAAGTTGTCTAAAAGGGATTTGGTATTTGATATTTTGTTAGGATCCCCATTAACCACGAGGCTACCTGCCTCCCCTTGTTGCAAAAGCAGCAGCTACTCCACACCAAACATGAAACATGCCATAATACAGAACATTAACAGACAAGAACAGCTCAATGACAGAACTACACCAATTAAAAAGTATTAAAAAGGCACATGTAGCCTACATATCAATACCAATACATACACACAAACTATCTCGGACAAATAGAGGAGAGGTGTTGTGCCGCGAGGTGTTGCTTTATCTGTTTTTTGAAACCAGGTTTGCTGTTTATTTGAGCTACATGAGATGGAACAGAGTTCCATGCAATAAGATTTGGGGACTGTGAAAAGACCCCTGGTGGCATGTCTGGTGGAGAAAGTGTGTGTGTCAGAGCTGTGTGTAAATTGCAAACAATGTGGGATTTATATTTATATTTCATATAAAAATAAGAAGTGATGCAGTCAGTCTCTCATCAACTCTTACCTAAGAGAGACTGGCATGCATAGCATTTATACAGTATTATATATCAGTCCTATGATTGTAATGAAGAGCAATACGTGCCACTCTGTTCTGGACCAGCTGCAGCTTAACTAGGTCTTTCCTTGCAGCACTGGACCACATGACTGGACAATATTCAAGATAAGACTAAACTAGGTTTTTCCTTGCAGCACTGGACCACATGACTGGACAATAATCAAGATTAGACAAAACTAGAGCCTGCAGGACTTGCTTTTTGGAATGTGATGTCAAAAATGCAGAGCATCTCTTTATTAAGGACAGACCTCTTCCCATCTTTACAACCATTGTATCAATATGTTTTGACCATGACAGTTTACAATCTAAGGTAATTTAGTCTCCTCAACTTGTTCAACAGCCACACCATTAATTACCAGATTCAGTTGAGGTCTAGAACTTAGGGAATGCTTTGTTCCTGAGCTCCTGACTGGTGCAGCAATCTAAGGCACTGCCTCTCAGTGTCAAATCCAGGCTGCATCAAAACCAGCTGTGATTTGGAGTCCCAAAGGGCGGTTTGGTGTATTGGAAAAAATAATTTGTTTTTTAACTGACTTGTTAAATAAAAGGTAACATACATGATTTGTACCAAATACAATGCTCTTAGTTTTAGAGATGCTCAGGACCAGTTTATTACAGGCCACCCATTCCAAAAACAGACTGCAACTCTTTGTTAAGGGTTTCAGTGACTACATTAGTTGTGGTTGCTGATGTGTATATGGTTGAAACATCAGCATACATGGACACACGTGCTTTGTTTAATGCCAGTGGCAGGTCATTGGTAAAAATAGAAAAGAGTAGAGGGCCTAGAGAGCTGCCCTGCAGTACACCACACTTAATATGTTTGACATTTTAGAACTTCCATTAAAGAAAACCCTTTGAGTTCTATTAGATAGATAGATCTGAATCCACGATATTTCAGAAGTTGAAAAGCCATAACACATACGTTGTTTTTCAACAACAGGTTATGGTCAATAATATCAAAGACTGCACTGAAATCTAACATTACAGATCCCACAATCTTCTAATGATCAATTTCTTTCCACCAAGCTTCAGTCATTTGTATCAGTGCAGGACATGTTGAGTGCCCTTCTCTATAAGCATGCTGAAAGTCTGTTGTTAATTTGTTTACAAAGAAATAGCATTGTATTAGGTCAAACAAGATTCTTTCCAACAGTTTGCTAAGAGCTGGAAGCAAGCTGATAGGTCTGCTGTTAGAACCAGTAAAGTCCGCTTTACCTCCCTTTGGTAGAGGAATTAGGTTGATAAGTTGATATGACAGATAGGAATGGCAATAGAGTCAGCATCCATCCCCAGTAGCTTTCCATCTAAGTCGTAAATGCCAGGAAGTTTGTCATTATTGATCTTAAAAAATATAATTTTCCTCCACTCCAACACTAACTTTACACAATTCAAACTCACAATGCTTTAGCCAGGAAATGCCAACAGACATTTCCTGTCTTCATTATTATTTGTTTTTTATGCATGAATACGATGGCTTACTGTTTGTTGTGGGCATTTCCTGCCTAAGTTGGCCCACTTTGCCATAATTGGCAACATCAAATAGTTTTGTGATGAATAAGCCATCTGATTCGATAAACGATGGAGTTGAATTTGTCTTTCTGCCCATAATTTCATTTAAAGAACTCCAAAGTTGTTTTTCCAACATTCTTTATTCATTGATCTTCAAAATATAGTTTATTCTTCTTCTTGTTGAGTTTAGTCACATCATTTCTCGATTTGCAGTTAGTCAGCCAGTCAGATGTGCAACCCGATTTATTAAACACTCCTTTTGCCCCTTCTCTTTCAACCACACAGTTTTTCAATCCCTCATGGAGACTTAATAAACTCAGCAAAAAAAAAAGAAACATCCCTTTTTCAGGACCCTGTCTTTCAAAGATATTTGTAAAAATTCAAATAACAACACAGATCTTCATTGTAAAGGGTTTAACTTCTTGCGTCGAGCAATCCCGTATCCGGGAGCGTAATCATAGCCTCAAGCTCATTACCATAACGCAACGTTAACTATTCATGAAAATCGCAAATGAAATGAAATAAATATATTGGCTCACAAGCTTAGCCTTTTGTTAACAACACTGTCATCTCAGATTTTCAAAATATGCTTTTCAACCATAGCTACACAAGCATTTGTGTAAGAGTATTGATAGCCTAGCATAGCATTAAGCCTAGCATTCAGCAGGCAACATTTTCACAAAAACAAGAAAAGCATTCAAATAAAATCATTTACTTATGAAGAACTTCGGATGTTTTCAATGACGAGACTCTCAGTTAGATAGCAAATGTTCATTTTTTCCAAAAGTATTATTTGTGTAGGAGAAATCGTTCCGTTTTGTTCATCACGTTTGGCCAAGAAAAAATACAATAAAAATTGAGTCATTACAACGCCAAACTTTTTTCCAAATTAACTCCATAATATCAACAGAAACATGGCAAACGTTGTTTAGAATCAATCCTCAAGGTGTTTTCACATATCTATTCGATGATGGCAGTTGGGTTTCTCCTCTGAAGCAAATGGAAAAATACACGCAGCTGGAGATTACGCAATAATTGCAGCAGAGGACACCAAGTGAGCACCTGGTAAATGTAGTCTCTTATGGTCAATCTTCCAATGATATGCCTACAAATGCGTCATAATGCTGCAGACACCTTGGGGAAACGACAGAAAGTGTAGGCTCATTCCTTGCGCATTCACAGCCATATAAGGAGACATTGGAACACAGCACCTTCAAAATCTGGGGCATTTCCTGTTTGAAATTTCATCTTGGTTTCGCCTGTAGCATCAGTTCTGTGGCACTCACAGATAATATCTTTGCAGTTTTGGAAACGTCAGAGTGTTTTCTTTCCAAAGCTGTCAATTATATGCATAGTCGAGCATCTTTTCGTGACAAAATATCTTGTTTAAAATGGGAACGTTTTTTTTATCCAAAAATTAAAAGAGCGCCCCCTATATCGAAGAAGTTAAACACTGTTTCCCATGAACAATTAATGAACATGCACCTGTGGAACGGTCGTTAAAACACTAACAGCTTACAGACGGAAGGCAATTAAGGTCACAGTTATGAAAACATAGGACACTAAAGAGAACTTTCTACTGACTCTGAAAAACACCAAAAGAAAGATGCCCAGGGTCCCTGCTCATCTGCGTTAACGTGCTTCAGGCATGCTGCAAGGAGGCATGAGGACTGCAGATGTGGCCAGGGCAATGAATTGCGATGTCTATACTATGAGACGCCTAAGACAGCGTTACAGGGAGACAGGACGGACAGCTGATCATCCTCACGGTGGCAGACCACGTGTAACAACACCTGCACAGTATCGGTACATCTGAATATCACACCTGTGGGACAGGTACAGGATGGCAACAACAACTGTCTGAGTTGCACCAGGAACGCACAATCCCTCCATCAGTGCTCAGACTGTCCGCAATAGGCTGAGGGAGGCTGGACTGAGGGCTTGTAGGACTGTTGTAAGGCAGGTCCTTAACAGACATCACCGGCAACTACGTCGCCTATGGGCACAAACCCACCATCGCTGGTCCAGACAGGACTGGCAAAAAGTGCTCTTCACTGACAAGTCACAGTTTTGTCTCATGGTCGGATTCGTGTTTATCGTCGAAGGAATGAGCTTCACATCGGGGCCTGTACTCTGGAGCGGGATCGATGTGGAGGGTCTCTCATGGTCTGGGGCGGTGTGTCACAGCATCATCGGACTGAGCTTGTTGTCATTGCACGCAATCTCAATGTTGTGCGTTACAGGGAAGACATCCTCCTCCCTCATGTGGTACCCTTCCTGCAGGCTCATCCTGACATGACCCTCCAGTATGACAATGCTACCAGCCATACCGCTCGTTCTGTACATGATTTCCTGCAAGACAGGAATGTCAGTGTACTGCCATGGCCAGCGAAGAGTACGTCTGGGACCATTTGGATCAGAGGGTGAAGGCTAGGGCCATCCCTCCCAGAAATGTCATGGAACTTTCAGGTGCCTTGGTAACATCTCACAGGAAGACCTGGCAAATCTGGTGCAGTCCATGAGGAGGAGATGCACTGCTGTACTTAATGCAGCTGGTGGCCACACCAGATACTGACTGTTACTTTGGATTTTGACCCCCACCTTTGTTCAGGGACACATTATTCCATTTCTGTTTGTCACATGTCTGTGGAACTTGTTCATTTAGTTTTTCTCAGTTGTTGAATCTTGTTCTGTTCATACAAATATGTACACATGTTAAGTTGGCAGAAAAAAAATCAAATATACATATTTTTTGCTGAGTTTAGTTCTAACAGTTAGTTTCTTAATAAGTGTATGTCAACTTCTGACTTCAACTGTAGATTAATATGGGCTGTTTTCATCCATTTCCTGGGTAGCTAGTCAGAGATAGACATAATATTGAAAAGAGCAGACAAAGCAAGAGAAAGATGTTCTGCAGTCCATTAATCAATTTGTGTGTGTGTGTGTGTGTGTTTGTGTGTGTGTGTGTGTGTGTGTGTGTGTGTGTGTGTGTGTGTGTGTGTGTGTGTGTGTGTGTGTGTGTGTGTGTGTGTGTGTGTGTGTGTGTGTGTGTGTGTGTGTGTGTGTGTGTGTGTGTGTGTGTGTGCTGCAGGGGTTGAAGCTATAAACCATAGGCTTGGCTCTCTCATCCCTTCCAGGCTTTTGGGAGGAGGACAGAAGATGGAAGCAATGGCTCCACGCACTCTGGTATCTTTCATGTTTCCTCTTTTGGTGCAGGAAGATATATGTTCTTCTCAAGTTATTGGCTATTTCCAGAACAGCTACCTTGTCCTTGAACCTCAGGTACTTGACCACTTTTGGCCTGGGCCAGCGGTGGGATTTCAAGTCCTGGGGGCGCGCTCCACCTCATCTTCAATTTCTCAGAGATCATTTCCCTCACTTTGTCCTCAGACTCTGTCCAGGTCTCATATGGAGATTCTGCAATTCTGTCCACAACCGTGTTGTTCCACTTTGATTGTCCCTCGAGACAGCCACAAACCCGGGACAATCTGCGGTCCTAGCCACAATGGCTAACCGCACCTTCAAGCCCTCAATAAACTCTGCTAGCTTGATGGGCAGCTAGAGTTGAAGTCAGAAGTTTACATACACTTTAGATTGGAGTCATTTCAAATACTCAAAAAAACTATGGTGTTGTAAAGTCGATTAGGACATCTACTTTGTGCACAATTCATTTTCAAACAATTGTTTACAGACAGAATATTTAACATATAATTCACTGTATTACAATTCCAGTGGGTCAGAAGTTTACATACACTAAGTGGAATGTGTAGATATGTCTGAATGACATGTCTGAATGACATATCTACTGTTGTATACAGTGTCTGAATGACATGTTGACTGTAAAATGTTTACTGTAAACTGATTAATGTAATGTAATGGTCCATGCTCTACCACATCTGTAGAGTACGACCTTTCCTCACACAGGAAGAGGAACATCCGTAGAGTACGACCCTTCCTCACACAGGAAGAGGAACATCCGTAGAGTACGACCCTTCCTCACACAGGAAGAGGAACATCCGTAGAGTACGACCCTTCCTCACACAGGAAGAGGAACATCCGTAGAGTATGACCCTTCCTCACACAGGAAGAGGAACATCCATAGAGTACGACCCTACCTCACACAGGAAGAGGAACATCCATAGAGTATGACCCTACCTCACACAGGAAGAGGAACATCCATAGAGTATGACCCTACCTCACACAGGAAGTGGCGCAGGTCCTAATCCAGCCACTTGTAGTCTCCAGTTTGGACTGTAACTGTCTGTTGGCTAAGCTCCTGCTCTACAACATAATATATAATAATAGTTCTATATAATCATTTATAATAATAATAATAATAATATATAACATCAATTACATCTTGCAGTTAAGGTTAAGTAGATGTCATCTCCAGAGTGTTGATGGTGATGAAGTGGGTTCACCCATGGAGGGATGGAGGGATGGAGGGAGGAATGGAGGGAGGAATGGAGGGAGGGAGGGATGGAGGGAGGAATGGAGGGAGGAATGGATGGAGGGAGGAATGGAGGGATGGAGGGAGGAATGGAGGGATGGAGGGAGTGATGGATAGGTGTTCACCCATGGTGGGATGGAGGGAGGGATGGAGGGATGGTGTGAGGGCTGGAGGGAGGGATGGAGGGAGGAATGGAGGGATGGAGGGAGGAATGGAGGGAGGAATGGAGGGATGTAGGGAGGAATGGAGGGATGGAGGGAGAAATGGAGGGATGGAGAGAGGAATGGAGGGATGGAGGGAGTGATGGATAGGTGTTCACCCATGGTGGGATGGAGGGAGGAATGGAGGGATGGAGGGAGGAATGGAGGGATGGAGGGAGTGATGGATAGGTGTTCACCCATGGTGGGATGGAGGGAGGGATGGAGGGATGGAGGGAGGGATGGAGTGATGGATAGGTGTTCACCCATGGAGGGATGGAGGGAGTGATGGATAGGTGTTCGCCCATGGTGGGAGGGATGGAGGGATGGTGTGATGGAGGGATGGAGGGAGGGATGGAGGGAGGGATGGAGTGATGGATAGGCGTTTACCCATGGTGGGATGGAGGAAAGGATGGAGGGAGGGATGGAGTGATTGACCCTAACTGATGCTGGGATGATTGGTACCTGGCGACTGGGTATTGAGCCCAGTAACAGGCAGAGCAGACGCCCCGAGACAGACCTGTGTGTGTGTGTGTGGGTGTGTGTGTGTGTGTGTGTTTGTGTCAAACCAACAGGTCACTGAGTGGGAGGACACAGAGAGATGAGAAATTGATTCCAATAAGGCTTTTCTAAATGATAGAGCTCTGGTGAGATAACGCTCCATTTTGCAGAGATGAGAGGGTCGCCAACAATGAAATGAAAGAGCGCAGATAGAGAGAGAGAGAGGGTGGGGAGAGAGAGAGCAGGCAGAGAGAGAGGGTGGGGATAGAGAGAGAGCAGGGAGAGAGAGGGGGTGGGAGAGAGAGAGAGAGGGGTGGGAGAGAGAGAGAGAGAGAGAGAGAGAGGGGTGGGGAGAGAGAGAGCAGGCAGAGAGTGGGTGGGGAGTGAGAGAGAGCAGGGAGAGAGAGAGAGAGAGAGAGAGAGAGAGAGAGAGAGAGAGAGAGAGAGAGAGAGAGAGAGAGAGAGAGAGAGAGAGAGAGAGAGAGAGAGAGAGAGAGAGAGGAAAAGGAGGACCGAGCATGCCCCCCATTCTCATCGATGGGGCTGTAAGTGGAGCAGGTTGATAGCTTCAAGGTCCTTGATGTCTACATCACCAACAAAATAACTTGTCCAAGCACACCGAGACAGTCGTGAACAAAACCCATGGGTCCTCAGATCCTCAAAAGGTTCTACAGCTGCACCATCGAGAGCATCCTGACGGGTTGCATCACTGCCTGGTATGGCTACTGCTCGGCCTCCGACCGTAAGGCACTACAGAGGCTAGTGCAAACGGCCCAGTACATCACCGGGGCCAAGCTTCCTGCCATCCTGGACCGCTGTACAAGGCAGTGTCAGAGGAAAGGCCCTAAAAATTGTCAAAGACCCCAGTCACCCAAGTCATAGACTGTTCTCTCTGCTACCACGCGGCAAGCGGTACCGGAGTGCCAAGTCCAGGTCCAAAAGGCTTCTTAACAGCTTCTACCCCCCAAGACATAAGACACCAGAACCTCTAATAGAATATGGCTACACATATTTTTTGCATTGCCCTTCCCCCCCCTCCCCACTTCTACGCTGCTGCTACTCTCTGTTATTATCGATGCATAGTCACTTTAATAACTCTATCCTACATGAACATATTACCTCCATTACCTCGACACCGGTGCCCCTGCTCGTTGACTCTGTACCCCCTGTATATAGCCCGGCTATTGTTATTTTACTGCTACTCTTTAATTATTTGTTATTCTTATCTCTTACTTTCTTAAAATTGCATAGCTGGTTAAGGGCTTGTAAATTAGCATTTCACTGAAGCAAGTAAGGAGGTTTGTTAGGGACAAACAAACAGGCTTGGCACTGTACTGAGTCTGAGGTGTGGCCATTGAGGGAGATGTATTGGGTCTGAATAGTGAAGTACTGTAGTTTCCCTATGTGATCATCAGAGACAGTCGTCAGGAGAGACACTTGGATTGGCCCCAAATTGCATAATCCTGTTCCATTTGAAAAGACAGTCAGGTTCAGATGAGCTCTCAGCCTTACAGAGTTGGAACACAGGTTAAAAGTGTTAGACCTTTAACCTGGGGGGTTGAATCATAGCAATTTAGAAATTGTCTTTTGAAGTTCAGGATTGCTCCCTTCAGTTGCCAGGGTTTGTTAAAAACAATTCCACTGAACTGAATTTAGCTTTTGTAATTAAAGAGCTATAGGATCTGTCTGAGTTTTCCCAGCTGCTCGGGTTTTAGAGAGGCAGTTTTGAAAGGCAGGCTGTGAAAATGTCCGAGCAAATGTCAGAGATAAAGAGAGTATACCTCGAGGGAGGGGGGTAAAAAAAAAACAGAATGACTCCATTTTGGATGTGTGCGATGGAATTTATTTCTATGTTGAATCGTTTTGTGAATGAAAGTTAATCCACAGTAGAATATATTGTTTAAGTGTCCATATGTCTACGGGACCTGTGTTTTCAAAGAGATTGGGTGATTTGTTGGATTGGATTATTCTGTCCTCTCAATCCTATAATAAACCCTCTGTCCTATAGACATGAGGGTTGTTGAGCAACAAAACCGACGTGTGCACTACGGGGCACAACTACGGGGCAAAACTACGGCGCAAAACTACGGGGCAAAACTACGGGGCACAACTACGGGGCAAAACTACGGGGCAAAACTACGGGGCACAACTACGGGGCACAACTACGGGGCACAACTACGGGGCAAAACTACGGGGCACAACTACGGGGCACAACTACGGGGCACAACTACGGGGCACAACTACGGGGCACAACTAAGGGGCACAACTACGGGGCACAACTACTGGGCAAAACTACGGGGCACAACTACGGGGCACAACTACGGAGCACATCTACGGAGCACAACTACGGGGCACAACTACGGGGCACAACTACGGGGCACAACAACGGGGCAAAACTACGGGGCAAAACTGATGGGGATGGCTTAGATTGTTGACAACATTTTAACTATATTTCGTCTCCAAAAATGTTTATTAAAAACATAAATACATTTGCACAATGAGTACTTCTTGTCTCTCAAATACATCGTTACAGTTGTTGGTTAGCTAGCTAGCGAATTTGGATTCATATTAGCATATAGACGTGACAGTCAAAACAAAGACATGGTATCAAGAACAAGATACAACTCGCTGAAATGAGCCTCCTACGATCCCGGCAGCTTCTTGTCCGTGTTGCTAACTACACTGCCTTCAGAATGTATTCATACCCTCTTGACTTTAAATAATGTTATTTCACCCTTTATTTAACCAGGTCGGCCAGTTGACAAGAAGTTCTCATTTACAACTGCGACCTGGCCAAGATAAAGCAAAGCAGTGTGACTCAAACAACACAGAGTTACACATGGAGTAAAACAAACATACAGTCAATAATACAGTAGAAAAAAATGTATTCAGCATGTGCAAATGAGGGAGGAGGTAAGGCAATAAATAGGCAATAGTTGCGAAGTAATTACAATTTAGCAATTAACACTGGTGTGATAGCTGTGCAGATGATGATGTCCAAGTAGAAATACTGGTGTGCAAAAGAGCAGAAAAACCAAAACAAATATGGGAGGAGGTAGGTAGTTGGTTGGATGGGCTATTTACAGATGGGCTATTTACAGATGGGGTATTTACAGATGGGCTATGTACAGATGGGCTATGTACAGATGGGCTATTTACAGATGGGCTATTTACAGATGGGCTATGTACAGATGGGCTATTTACAGATGGGCTGTGTACAGATGGGTTGTGTACAGATGGGCTATTTACAGATGGGCTGTGTACAGATGGGTTGTGTACAGATGGGCTATTTACAGATGGGCTATTTACAGATGGGCTATTTACAGATGGGCTGTGTACAGATGGGCTATTTACAGATGGGCTATTTACAGATGGGCTATTTACAGATGGGCTATTTACAGATGGGTTGTGTACAGATGGGCTATTTACAGATGGGCTGTGTACAGATGGGCTATTTACAGATGGGTTGTGTACAGATGGGCTATTTACAGATGGGCTATGTACAGCTGCAGCGATCGGTAAGCTGCTCTGACAGCTGACGCTTAAAGTTAGTGAGGGAGATATAAATCTCCAACTTCAGGGATTTTTGCAATTCGTTCCAATTCGTTCCAGTCCAGACACTCATGTCCTAACCCTCATGTCCTAACCCTCATGTCCTAACCCTCATGTCCTAACACTCATGTCCTAACCCTCATGTCCTAACCCTCATGTCCTAACCCCTCATGTCCTAACCCTCATGTCCTAACCCTCATGTCCTAACCCTCATGTCCTAACACTCATGTCCTAACCCTCATGTCCTAACCCTCATGTCCTAACCCCTCATGTCCTAACCCTCATGTCCTAACACTCATGTCCTAACCCTCATGTCCTAACCCTCATGTCCTAACCCTTACATTAACCCTCATGTCCTAACCCCTCATGTCCTAACCCTCATGTCCTAACCCTCATGTCCTAACCCTTACATTAACCCTCATGTCCTAACCCCTCATGTCCTAACCACTCATGTCCTAACCCTTACATTAACCCTCATGTCCTAACCCCTCATGTCCTAACCCTCATGTCCTAACCCTCATGTCCCAACCCTCATGTCCTAACCCTCTGTCCTAACCTTTACATTAACCCTCATGTCCTAAACCTCATGTCCTAACCCCTCATGTCCTAACCCTCATGTCCTAACCCCTCATGTCCTAAACCTCATGTCCTAACCCCTCATGTCCTAACCCTCTGTCCTAACCTTTACATTAACCCTCATGTCCTAACCCTCATGTCCCAACCCTCATGTCCTAACCCTTACATTAACCCTCATGTCCTAACCCCTCATGTCCTAACCCTCATGTCCTAACCCTCATGTCCCAACCCTCATGTCCTAACCCTCATGTCCTAACCCCTCATGTCCTAACCCCTCATGTCCTAACCCTTACATTAACCCTCATGTCCTAACCCTTACATTAACCCTCATGTCCTAACCCCTCATGTCCTAACCCTTACATTAACCCTCATGTCCTAACCCTCATGTCCTAACCCTCATGTCCTAACCCTCATGTCCCAACCCTCATGTCCTAACCCTCACATTAACACTCATGTCCTAACCCTTACATTAACCCTCATGTCCTAACCCCTCATGTCCTAACCCTCATGTCCTAACCCTCATGTCCCAACCCTCATGTCCTAACCCTCACATTAACACTCATGTCCTAACCCTCACATTAACCCTCATGTCCTAACCCTTACATTAACCCTCATGTCCTAACCCTTACATTAACCCTCATGTCCTAACCCTCATGTCCTAACACTCATGTCCTAACCCTTACATTAACCCTCATGTCCTAACCCCTCATGTCCTAACCCTCATGTCCTAACCCTCATGTCCTAACACTCATGTCCTAACCCTTACATTAACCCTCATGTCCTAACCCCTCATGTCCTAACCCTCATGTCCTAACCCTCATGTCCTAACCCTCATGTCCTAACCCTTACATTAACCCTCATGTCCTAACCCCTCATGTCCTAACCCTCATGTCCTAACCCTCATGTCCTAACCCTCATGTCCTAACCCTTACATTAACCCTCATGTCCTAACCCTCATGTCCTAACCCTTACATTAACCCTCATGTCCTAACCCTTACATTAACCCTCATGTCCTAACCCTACATTAACCCTCATGTCCTAACCCTCATGTCCTAACCTTACATTAACCCTCATGTCCTAACCCTTACATTAACCCTCATGTCCTAACCCTCATGTCCTAACCCTTACATTAACCCTCATGTCCTAACCCTCATGTCCTAACCCTCATGTCCTAACCCTCATGTCCTAACCCTCATGTCCTAACACTCATGTCCTAACCCTTACATTAACCCTCATGTCCTAACCCCTCATGTCCTAACCCTCATGTCCTAACCCTCATGTCCTAACACTCATGTCCTAACCCTTACATTAACCCTCATGTCCTAACCCCTCATGTCCTAACCCTCATGTCCTAACCCTCATGTCCTAACACTCATGTCCTAACCCTTACATTAACCCTCATGTCCTAACCCCTCATGTCCTAACCCTCATGTCCTAACCCTCATGTCCTAACCCTCATGTCCTAACCCTTACATTAACCCTCATGTCCTAACCCCTCATGTCCTAACCCTCATGTCCTAACCCTCATGTCCTAACCCTCATGTCCTAACCCTTACATTAACCCTCATGTCCTAACCCTCATGTCCTAACCCTTACATTAACCCTCATGTCCTAACCCTTACATTAACCCTCATGTCCTAACCCTTACATTAACCCTCATGTCCTAACCCTCATGTCCTAACCCTTACATTAACCCTCATGTCCTAACCCTCATGTCCTAACCCTCATGTCCTAACCCTCATGTCCTAACCCTCATGTCCTAACCCTCATGTCCTAACCCTTACATTAACCCTCATGTCCTAACCCCTCATGTCCTAACCCTCATGTCCTAACCCTCATGTCCCAACCCTCATGTCCTAACCCTCTGTCCTAACCTTTACATTAACCCTCATGTCCTAAACCTCATGTCCTAACCCCTCATGTCCTAACCCTCATGTCCCAACCCTCATGTCCTAATCCTCATGTCCTAACCCTCATGTCCTAACCCTCATGTCCTAACCCTTACATTAACCCTCATGTCCTAACCCTCATGTCCTAACCCTCACATTAACCCTCATGTCCTAACCCTCACATTAACCCTCATGTCCTAACCCTCATGTCCTAACCCTCATGTCCTAACCCTGACATTAACCCTCTGTCCTAACCCTCATGTCCTAACCCTCACATTAATCCTCTGTCCTGTCTCCCTCCCAGGTTTAGAGTGTATTGTAGTCCTCCCAGACCCTCGTAGCTAATGGGACTCTATGTCCAACCTTAACCTTAACCCCTATGTCCTGTTTCTAACCCTAACCATATCTCCTGTCTCTCTCCTAGGTATAGAGTGTAACATAGTCCTCCCAGACCCCCGTAACTACTGGGACCCGGTGTTCGGCACCTGCGTCTTCCTCTTTTCCTTCCTCATCCCGGTTACCATCATCAGTGTCTGCTACAGCCTGATGGTCAATCGCCTTCGCAGCGTCCGCATCCTGTCCGGCTCCAAGGAGAAGGACCGTAACCTACGCCGCATCACCCGCATGGTCCTGGTCGTAGTGGCAGCCTTCGTGGTCTGCTGGACCCCCATCCAGATCATGGCTCTGGCCCAGTTGTTAGGCTTCAACCTGGGTAGCCTCCTCACCATGGCCCTGATGCACTTCTGTATCGCGCTGGGCTACGTCAACAGCAGTCTTAACCCAGTCCTCTACGCCTTCCTGGACGAGAACTTCAAGAGGTGCTTCAGGGAGTTCTGCCACCCTGGTCCGTTCCGCCTGGACAGCCGGCAGCAGTCTGGTCGGATGAGGAGCATCGCCCGGGAAGTTGCCTATAACTGCAAAACGGCGGATGGGAATACAAACCCCGCATGACTAGGCGTGGAGCTGCCTCTGGTCTGCCAGGAGCCCCAGAACAATCACCACCAAGGGACAGGGAACTCCAACACAGAGCTCACGCAGATCACTACCCTCTAGCAGCGCGTCGGCCCCCTGGGCTGGGGCCGAACGGGGACGGGCCAAGGTAGGGGCAGAGCCTGGGGGCCAGAGGTAGCCCGGGGCAGGGGCAGAGCCAGGGGGCCAGAGGTAGCCCGGGGCAGGGGCAATGTGCGAATGGCCTGGTTGGTGCCTGACCCGGATCTGTGCCGGAGCGAACAGCAGGGTCATGTATTCTAACAGACTTTCTACTCGGGACTAAGGGGCTCTACTTCTCTATGTCTTTGGTAAACATGGATGTCATTTTGTCATATTTTAGTTGATTGATCATTTTTCGGGCCGATTAAAGCTTAGAGTTTAGGTCTGTGACTTTAGGTCTGTGACTTTAGGTCTGTGACTTTAGGTCTGTGTGCTTCAAGGACGATTTCCAGGAAAAGTCGACCGTGTTTTGTTTTTGCGCATGTTTCTCTCCACTCTGAGCCCATTGAGCCCATTGTTTGAGCCCATTGAGCCCATTGTTTGAGTCCATTGAGCCCATTGTTGATTGTTTGATTCATGACGTTGTTGTCATTTTTTCCTATTGTTGTGCGAATGCTTTTTTTTGGTCTGTTTCTATGCTGTAAGTAATTACTGTAAGTGGAGGTTTCTTTGTGTATTTCTGTTGGTGAAGAACAACTTATCCTACTCCATGGCCTTAGATACAAAGTCTGTTATAAATGCTATCCACCATCCTGGATAGAGCGTGTTAGTCATTGATGGTGCTTTACTGTTTGTTTTCTATCACCTTGCAGGTGTAGGAACGGGCAACACATCAGTAACAGAGACTTGCTTGTTTGAAGCCTTTATTCGTTGTTGCCGGTGAAATAATCATTGAGATGATGATGCTGCCTGAAGTTTCTGCGTAAACAGATTTTTGCTTGTCGTCCTGTAAAGAGAAGAAAAAAAAGAAGCAACAATATTTTGTATTTAATGTGTTTTGGAGCAGCGCTGTCTTAAAAGTACGATTTTACTTAAAAAGGGAAAAACTAAAGTGCAGCAAAATGAAAATATATAATTATATATGACGTGGTGTGTATAGAAATATAATTCATTATATTCATTCTATTTTTATGGTGGTGTTACTCTGTATATATAGACATGCTATATAAAGGTATGTAAAAGTATATAAGTATATAAGTATTGTTACAGTCATCTATCTAAGACACTTCTGAGACTTCTGTCTTTATATATGAATCATGTTATTGGTGTATATCTGTATGCGTGCTGTTTGTGTCCAGAGGTGCAGGTAGAATCTTTCCTAAAGTTGCAAAATTCTGGTAACTTTCCCAAAAAGTATTGGTTTGGGGATTCCAGATGTCCTGCTTATTCCCTCCTGATTCCTGGAATCTTTCAACCAGGTTTTTCCTGGAATAACAGGGAATTCTGGGAAAGTTATCAGAGGATTTCCATTAGTTTACATTTCCAGACCACTTGAATGTCAACAGAAAATTCTCCAAAAAGCCAAATCTAGCAAAAAACAGTTGTTGTAATTAATATTAAAAGAGATAAACAGTGTTTGCATAAATGGTTGTTGCTGTAATTAAAGATTGTAACAGTATGTTTACTCATGAACTGCATTTTACGTGGCTATTTATTATTATTAATGAATGGTTAATTTGCTGATGCTAAAGACATTTTATATGCTAGCCAACTTGTTGTTGATGCTAAAGACAGTTGATATGCTAGGCAACTTGTTGTTGATGCTAAAGACATTTTATATGCTAGCCAACTTGTTGTTGATGCTAAAGACAGTTGATATGCTAGGCAACTTGTTGTTGATGCTAAAGACAGTTGATATGCTAGGCAACTTGTTGTTGATGCTAAAGACAGTTGATATGCTAGGCAACTTGTTGTTGATGCTAAAGACAGTTGATATGCTAGGCAACTTGTTGTTGATGCTAAAGACATTTTATATGCTAGCCAACTTGTTGTTGATGCTAGAGACAGTTGATATGCTAGCCAACTTGTTGTTGATGCTAAAGACAGTTGATATGCTAGCCAACTTGTTGTTGATGCTAAAGACAGTTGATATGCTAGGCAACTTGTTGTTGATGCTAAAGACATTTTATATGCTAGCCAACTTGTTGTTGATGCTAGAGACAGTTGATATGCTAGCCAACTTGTTGTTGATGCTAAAGACAGTTGATATGCTAGCCAACTTGTTGTTGATGCTAAAGACAGTTGATATGCTAGCCAACTTGTTGTTGATGCTAAAGACAGTTGATATGCTAGCCAACTTGTTGTTGATGCTAAAGACAGTTGATATGCTAGCCAACTTGTTGTTGATGCTAAAGACATTTTGTATGCTAGCCAACTTGTTGTTGATGCTAAAGACAGTTGATATGCTAGCCAACTTGTTGTTGATGCTCAAGACAGTTGATATGCTAGCCAACTTGTTGTTGATGCTAAAGACAGTTGATATGCTGGCCAACTTGTTGTTGATGCTAAAGACAGTTGATATGCTAGCCAACTTGTTGTTGATGCTAAAGACAGTTGATATGCTAGCCAACTTGTTGTTGATGCTAAAGACAGTTGATATGCTAGCCAACTTGTTGTTGATGCTAAAGACAGTTGATATGCTAGCCAACTTGTTGTTGATGCTAAAGACATTTTGTATGCTAGCCAACTTGTTGTTGATGCTAAAGACAGTTGATATGCTAGCCAACTTGTTGTTGATGCTAAAGACAGTTGATATGCTAACCAACTTGTTGTTGATGCTAAAGACAGTTGATATGCTAACCAACTTGTTGTTGATGCTAAAGACAGTTGATATGATAGCCAACTTGTTGTTGATGCTAAAGACAGTTGATATGCTAACCAACTTGTTGTTGATGCTAAAGACAGTTGATATGCTAGCCAACTTGTTGTTGATGCTAAAGACAGTTGATATGCTAGCCAGCTTGTTGTTGATGCTAAAGACAGTTGATATGCTAGCCAACTTGTTGTTGATGCTAAAGACAGTTGATATGCTGGCCAACTTGTTGTTGATGCTAAAGACAGTTGATATGCTAACCAACTTGTTGTTGATGCTAAAGACAGTTGATATGATAGCCAACTTGTTGTTGATGTTAAAGACAGTTGATATGCTGGCAAACTTGTTGTTGATGCTAAAGACAGTTGATATGCTAGCCAACTTGTTTTTGATGCTAAAGACAGTTGATATGCTAGCCAACTTGTTGTTGATGCTAAAGACAGTTGATATGCTAGCCAACTTGTTGTTGATGCTAAAGACAGTTGATATGCTAGCCAACTTGTTGTTGATGCTAAAGACAGTTGATATGCTAGCCAACTTGTTGTTGATGCTAAAGACATTTTGTATGCTAGCCAACTTGTTGTTGATGCTAAAGACAGTTGATATGCTAGCCAGCTTGTTGTTGATGCTAAAGACAGTTGATATGCTAGCCAACTTGTTGTTGATGCTAAAGACAGTTGATATGCTAGCCAACTTGTTGTTGATGCTAAAGACAGTTGATATGCTAGCCAGCTTGTTGTTGATGCTAAAGACAGTTGATATGCTAGCCAACTTGTTGTTGATGCTAAAGACAGTTGATATGCTAGCCAACTTGTTGATGCTAAAGACAGTTGATATGCTAGCCAGCTTGTTGTTGATGCTAAAGACAGTTGATATGCTAGCCAGCTTGTTGTTGATGCTAAAGAACATTTGCTGAAGCTTGAATTTGAAAATTGTATATTTTTAATCTGCATATTAATAAAATGGTGTTGATGGGAAGCTTCCTTTGTTTTTGTTTTATTCTCTTCAGTAGTAATAGAACCTGCATTAGCAACCCACATAGAATCACAAATAAAGTTTTACCTGTTTATTTCAATTTACCTCGTGCTTCTGAGAGCGCAGTTAGCTCGGTCCATCCGTTTCCATTAATTATTGCTACAAACTCAAACAAAAAAATGCTAGTCAGGAGATGGTGTGCTTTGCTGAATAACCCGCTAACGGACATTCAGACTTGTCTGGATTAGGGTTGCAAAATTCTGGTAACTTGGTCGACCAAAAATCCTGGTTTGAAGATTCTCGGAAGCAAAAGGGATAAGCAGAAATCCTCTAAGCAGAAGTTTTTTTGGGGGGAGGGAGTTCCCAGAATTTTTCCAACCCTAGTCTGGATGAGCCGCAAACACTTAAGATAAAATGGAAACAAGTTACAGGAATAAATATTCAAATTTCATCCATTTCATCCACATGAATGTATTTTATTGTATTTTGTTAGGGATCCCCATTAGCTGCAAACAAGTCAGCAACTTCTCTTCCTGGTGTCCAAACACATTAATTACATATAAAACAAAACAGTACGTCATACAACATTAACACGACTACATATGCACAACACAACATGTACAACATCAACATATAACATTACTATACCACTACATATCCACAACATCAACACATACTGTAACATTAGTACAACACCACCACAACATGTCCACAACATCAACACATAACATTACTATACCACTACATATCCACAACATCAACACATACTGTAACATTAGTACAACACCACCACAACATGTCCACAACATCAACACATAACATTAGTAAAGTGTGTGTGTGTGTGTGTATGCTAGCATGTGCATATTTGTTTGTGTGTGTTTGCCTTTGTGTCTCTTCACAGTCCACAGTGTTTTGTATATAGTTTAATCTGTTTTTTTTGTTTGCATCAGTTACCTGATGTGGAATAGAGTTCCATGTAGTCATGGCTCTATGTAGTACTGTGGAATAGAGTTCCATGTAGTCATGGCTCTATGTAGTACTGTGGAATAGAGTTCCATGTAGTCATGGCTCTATGTAGTACTGTGGAATAGAGTTCCATGTAGTCAGGGCTCTATGTAGTACTGTGGAATAGAGTTCCATGTAGTCATGGCTCTATGTAGTACTGTGGAATAGAGTTCCATGTAGTCATGGCTCTATGTAGTACTGTGGAATAGAGTTCCATGTAGTCATGGCTCTATGTAGTACTGTGGAATAGAGTTCCATGTAGTCATGGCTCTATGTAGTACTGTGGAATAGAGTTCCATGTAGTCATGGCTCTATGTAGTACTGTGGAATAGAGTTCCATGTAGTCATGGCTCTATGCAGTACTGTGGAATAGAGTTCCATGTAGTCATGGCTCTATGTAGTACTGTGGAATAGAGTTCCATGTAGTCATGGCTCTATGTAGTACTGTGGAATAGAGTTCCATGTAGTCATGGCTCTATGCAGTACTGTGGAATAGAGTTCCATGTAGTCAGGGCTCTATGTAGTACTGTGGAATAGAGTTCCATGTAGTCATGGCTCTATGCAGTACTGTGGAATAGAGTTCCATGTAGTCATGGCTCTATGTAGTACTGTGGAATAGAGTTCCATGTAGTCATGGCTCTATGTAGTACTGTGGAATAGAGTTCCATGTAGTCATGGCTCTATGTAGTACTGTGGAATAGAGTTCCATGTAGTCATGGCTCTATGTAGTACTGTGGAATAGAGTTCCATGTAGTCATGGCTCTATGCAGTACTGTGGAATAGAGTTCCATGTAGTCATGGCTCTATGTAGTACTGTGGAATAGAGTTCCATGTAGTCATGGCTCTATGTAGTACTGTGGAATAGAGTTCCATGTAGTCATGGCTCTATGTAGTACTGTGGAATAGAGTTCCATGTAGTCATGGCTCTATGTAGTACTGTGGAATAGAGTTCCATGTAGTCATGGCTCTATGTAGTACTGTGTGCCTCCCAGAGTCTGTTCAGGACTTGCAGACTGTGAAGAGACCCCTGGTGGCATGTCTTGTGGGGTATTCATGTAGAAGTGTTGAGAAACATATTATATTAACAGTTATTAACAATAATAGGGGGTTTCAAAAATGACCCCATCTATTATTTACCATTCATTTCTGTTGGGCCCTAATCCAAAACAAACTCCAAATGCCGTTTGTAGAGTTACAAGTCATTGAATAATAATTTGATTAAATAATTAAATTAAATAATAATTGGATTATAGGACCAAATACTACACTTTTTACTACTTTAATACACTGTATGTGCAAGTGTCCAAATGACACCTTCAAATGAGGGGACTAGATGCATAAAGTGCTGTAATATCTAAAACAGTAGAACAGAATATATAATATATATATATATATATATATGAAAATACCTTCCCAATAAAGTGATATTAGGTACTGTTACCTCATAAAACATTTGATCTCAAAATCTCCAAAAAGGCTGGAGAAGTTTTTCCTTCTCTGAAGTTGTTCTTGAGGGGAGTGTAGATCCGGACAAGATAAACAAGTGTTAAATTTGTCTTGAATTTCTAGTCCTGCCGACTACGTTAAAGTGTAAAATAGGCTGCACGTCACAAAATATTGCACAACGTTAGCCTTATGCTATCAACCGTCGAGAACAACTTCACGTACAGTATGTGACAGAGAAAAGAAAGGTCAACAGAACTAAATGTGAGTTGCAAATTGAAGAAAACTAACACTAAAATGACACTTGTAAATGTATGTGGGTATTACTGACGGCGGCTCCAAATAGTGGCTAATATTTAACATGATACAAATTGTAAAATAAAATGGAGAAAGGCCCAGGAATATAATTAAAACATTGTAGAGCTGCATGAACCTAGCAGGTTCAGCCCTACATAAACCTATAGCTTGTGTCTCCAAATTTCATCAAAGCAAATTATTAGGGCACACACAATGAACATTTTAAATAATGGCACAGCTATTTATAGTTGACTTTACTGTGTTAAAGGGGCCACAATGTATGTCACGTTTATGTAATTTTCAGTTCGCTTCTATATGGCTAGTTTCTCATTTGTCTCCAGGAAAAATCGTCTAAAGCAATTCCCTCGTGTGTTTACAATCCCCTTCTCCAAACGGATTACGTAGCTCTTATCAATAGCTCTTGTCAATTCATAAATTACAATGCATGTAGAGAGCTGTTAGTGCTATCAAAAACAGGCAGGTTCACTCGACCTTATTCATTGGTTATCTTGTGGTGGAATTATGAGGGAATTAAGTCAAGGTCAGAATATGGCATATCTGTAGACACACCATTTATTCAATCTCAACCCAAAATGAATAGCGGGTGATATAATAACATTGTGTTATTCTCATACTTGTGTTCAGTCAAAATATGCATAGAGAGAGAAAAGCGCCTTAAAAAAAAAGGGAATCGCGCACCATTTTAAGCATTTCTTAACTAGGGTTGGAGTCGGCCCCAAACTGAAGCTTCAAACTTGACAAATGAAGTTCTTTCACATCATATCAAAAGGAAAGTCCTTTCATTTTTCAGCTTTTAAATCCAAAACATCTTAAATGTTTTTAAATGTAGTTTTTTTTGTGATGTGTAGATTGATCGTTTGATTGTAATTCTCTGAAATAATCACTCTTCTATCCGTAAGTAACATGCGGTCAAATTACGGATATATTGTACATATTCTGAGGACGTGAGCAAAAAAAAGTAAAGGTATTTTTGAATAAGGTTTCTTCTTGAGAAATAACAAGGTCGCAAACCGACATAAAGGGCTGAACACAGCAGGATGACAGGCCACCTCAGTGCCTTAGGGGATCTGGCTCGTCCTACCATACCGCATTGCCTGTCCAAATAAAATATTTTTAATATTGGATCATTTATTTGACATGCCGACAGAAGGACGCGTCAATCTCAGGTAAAGTATCCAAGCGAGCGAAACAGCCTCGCGATGTCTCTGTCTGCTTAGACCGTGTATCTAATGCTGTCTGGACAAGAGGAATATGGCATGTCATACTTTTTCTGGCCAGACAGCATCAGATACACGGGCTACATAAGTGAGACAGAGGGGCGCTGTTTCGCTCGCTAGTTTCAGCAGAGAGGAAGAGGCTAAATCTGTCCTGAAAAGCCCAATGCGTTTCTATTGGCATAATGTGCAGACCTAAGCTTGTCGCCTGCCTTCCTGCCCGTTGGGACAACGACTCACATTGTTAGGACGGAGACATGAGCATCTCGTCGTTATATACAGATCTCTGGTTTCAGCCACTTGCAGATTGGAAAGGAAAGTTAGTGGGTGTTCAGATGCTGGCTTTACCTCAAATAAATTGATGTTTTGCCAAAATTCTATACTGACTCCTGTCTAAATGAAACAAACCAAAATACTTTACCAGAAAAATTTACTTAGAGACAGAGGATCATTAGCTTCATTTTAAGAAGAGCTCTGGATTGTTTAACATTACAAGTGCATAGGCCTTTGCCTATTTGGGAAGCTAGCAATTTGGACATCGTGCGTGGCATTAGGCCTAGCTGATTATTGAGTTGAGACTGTAACTTAAAAGCAGGGGCACAACTTTGGTTTTAAAAGTAAGGGGGGGGGACATACATTTTTTTTTTAATGATTATCCAGTCGGATAAACAATCCAAACAGCCTACCAGAATGCTCGGAGGCGCCCACATGGTCCTAAAGCACACCGTTGCCTCGTTGTGTATCGCATTCCAATGATAAAACTGGGTGATAGAAAAATGCAATTTCAGAATGTGGTGGGGACATGTCCCCCCTGCCCCCCTTTAAAGAGCCCATCCCATCAGCTCTCCAGAATCCACTCAGCTCTCCAGAATCCACTCAGCTCTCCAGAATCCACTCAGCTCTCCAGAATCCACTCAGCTCTCCAGATGTAAGGGTTTTTGTCTTCTGACGAAGAGGAGTAGTATGAAGGATCAGAGGACCAAAACGCAGCGTGGTAAGGGTTCATGTTTTTTAATGAATAACGAACAGACACTAACACGGAAAATAAACACCCACAACTCAAAAGTGAAAACAGGCTACCTAAGTATGATTCTCAATCAGGGACAACCAGGCTACCTAAGTATGATTCTCAATCAGGGACAACGATTGACAGCTGCCTCTGATAGAGAACCATAACAGGCCGAACACAGAAAATCCCAAATTATAGAAAATAGAACATAGACTGCCCACCCAACTCACGCCCTGACCATACTAAAACAAAGACATAACAAAGGAACTAAGGGCAGAACGTGACACCAGAATGTCTCCCCGTTAATTCACCTTCATTGTTTGAATTGTTTTCCCTTTGATTGTTATTTTTTTATGAAATCCCTTTTACATATGCAACCAGAAGGCAGAGTAAATATATGTTAATCCCTGTCATTTGGTTACATTAATTACTGTTAATGCGTGCATTACAGTCATCTACCGTTCTCATTCACAGAGTGGAAACGTGGTTTGCTGTGTTCACAACCTGCGGCCTCTTGTGAGAAACACGTTTTGGTTTATTTCATAAACATCCATTAGGAGTTTTGACAAAATGTTGTATTGTCTTACGTTTGGAGTGCTCCATGTGAGCAATGAGCATGTTTGGAGTTTCTCTGTGCTGATTAGGTTGAGGGAATTCAAGCTCCATCGTAACCATATGGCAAAGGCTGGTGTTCTTGCATTAGTTGAATTTCAACTTATAGATTTGTATAATTTTAATGCAGATTTTTATGATTAATTACCGTTGACAACATTATTTTTGTTGTTGTTGACAAAAACGTTATTATTGAAATGAAACTGTTCCATGAAAATGCGCATCTAAAAATAATCAGAACTGGCACGCAGTTAAATAGAAATCTTAGGATAAATGTTAAGCTTCCCCATACTTCAAACTCACGAGCTGCCTGTTGTTTTTATTATAAAAACCCATTAACAAAACGCGGACCCGCCTGTAGAAATCAAACGCTCGTTCAACTGATTCATTTTGGCGCCGGCCCTGGGGCACCTGTTGCATATTTACGTCAATGTTGGATATTTCCTGTTGTTTGGTTGCTATAGTAACGTTTCATATGGAATCCGTCCCACCTGTTTTCAGACGGTACCTTTTGATCTCAATTAAAAACCCTTCGAGGATGTTTTTTAAATATTCATGTCTACCGTTACGTAGCCTCCGCTTACCAAAACCCACCCTAATATAGTTAGGTATCAAGCCTAATATTCTCAGCCATAAAGCCCTTAACAAGAGGCAAACCTCAAATATCCATCACCACCTCCCTATCATACGGTCCAATTAAACAGAGGTGTTTTCTTAATGCTAGAGTCCTTAATTAAAACACTAACAAAACAATCACCACCTCCCTATCATACCATCCAATTAAACAGAGGTGTTTTCTTAAAGCTAGAGTCCTTAATTAAAACAATTACCACCTCCCTATCATACGGTCCAATTAAACAGAGGTGTTTTCTTAAAGCTAGAGTCCTTAATTAAAACAATAACAAAACAATTACCTCACCTCTGTTTTTGGTTAAAATAAATAAATAAATAAAAGCTGAGGTTATGGGCCTGGAGAAATGTAACCACTCTGTGGATGCAAGGGCTAAACAACCATGAGGTCCTTTGAAGCTTAGTTGGTAGAACATCGCTCTTTTAATGCTAGGATAGTGGTTTTGATTCCCGGGACCACTAATATGTCAAATGAATGCACGCATGACTTTAAGTTGCTTTGGATAATTAATGTAATAAAATATAATGGAGGTAACAAAAAAATGTGTTCTCTCTCTCTCTCTCTCTCTCTCTCTCTCTCTCTCTTATATCTTCATCTCTATCTACTCCTCCTCTCTGACTCTCTCTCCCCCTCCTCTCCCTCCAGTCTCTCAGCATCTCTCCATCTTTCATGCTGTTCAAATGACTCCAGCAAAGATCTATGCAACACCCACACACCTCCAGAAAATACTGTGATTCTCCCCAAAGCACTTCATCCCTCCATTCCCACCTCCCTCCATCCCTCCTCCTTCACTCTCAGCATCCACGGGCCTCTTATATACGCCCCTACCTCCAGCTCTAAACTAGCACCATGAATTGTCTACCTCCAGCTATAAACTAGCACCATGAATTGTCTACCTCCAGCTCTAAACTAGCACCATGAATTGTCTACCTCCAGCTCTAAACTAGCACCATGAATTGTCTACCTCCAGCTCTAAACTAGCACCATGAATTGTCTACCTCCAGCTCTAAACTAGCACCATGAATTGTCTACCTCCAGCTCTAAACTAGCACTATGAATTATCTACCTCCAGCTCTGGCTACAGATGTGAGTGCTATGGGGGTAAAGGCATTTAGGCAGGTTACCTTGTTGTTCTTGGGCAAAGGGACAATGGTGGTCTGCTTGAAAGATGTATGTATTACAGACAAGGTCGGGGAGATGATGAGACAGCCTATCAGGAGGAGGTCAGAGACCTGGCGGTGTGGTGCAAGGACAACAACCTCTCCCTCAACGTTAGCAAGACAAAGGATCTGATCGTGTACTACAGGAAATGAGAGGGCTGAGCACACCCCCATCCACAAGTCTTTATTAATGGAGTGGATCGTGAGCTTCAAGTTGATCGGTGTCCACATCACTAAGGAATTAACATGGTCCACACACACCAACACAGTGGTGAGGAAGGCACGACAAGGCCGTTTCCGCCTCAGGAGGCAGAAAAGATTTGAAAAAACACAAAACACACTCCTCACCTCTCATCATGAGCCGCCCAGCCGTCCAGCCATTATAGAGTACCACAAACCGGATTTGTAACTGGGACATTATCTATTGTGTTTTCAGTGTATTTTCTGTGCCTCTGTAGCTCAAATAGTAGACGTCAAATTAAAACGAGATTATAGCGTCAATAAAATGACCATTGGACTTAAACATTTTTAGGCGCAACAGTTTTTATTAAATGTATAATATATCGCATCACGTTTCCATTAAGAAACAACGATGTGTTACCTTTTTGTAGCATTTCTGACAATGAAAAAAAAGAAACCATATCTGTAAAAAAAAAAGAAAACAAATTGACGCTATCGTTCTGGTCATGCGCCTCTATCAAAAAGTACACTTGGCTATCCACTCTATCCTCATTCTGAACAGGGCTACTTCTTCATTACACAAAGGAAAAACCTCAACCAATTTCTAAAGACTGACATCTAGTGGAAGCGATAGGTACTGCAAGCATATATCTATTATTTCTATCTTGCCATAGAAATCAAAACATTTCCCTGGATGGATTGTGCTCGGGGTTTCACCTGCAAAATAAGTTATGTTATACTCTCAGACATCATTCAAACAGTTTTCGAAACTTCAGAGTGTTTTCTATCAAATACCACCAATTATATTCATATCCTAGCTTCTAGGCCTGAGTAGCAGGCAGTTTACTTTGGGCACCTCAGTCATCCAAACTTCCGAATACTGCCCCCTACCCCGAAGAAGGTTTAAATGGTCTGAGAATTGTCTATATCAAAGACAGATATTTAATTATCATCGTACAATGAATAGATTCACATACAAGGCAGAAAGATTAAGATTACGATTAAGTTAAAACCATTAACAAGCATTTAAAGGGCATTATTCCAAGCATAGAGCCTAAGGTTAACTTACAGAACAACGCATAAGCATCTTTCTTAACGGATACAGGATGAGAACAGAAGGCCTTTTCATTCCATTTATGACATCTGAAGCTGTAACTTTTCAACCCAAAACCAACCACCAATTGACCAATCAAACGATACCAAGTTTACAGAGTAACCTGACCACCAAAAGTGTAACTTGCATTTAAAGACTTGTGTCTTGGACTGAGACTAATGTAAATGGGACTGAATTCCTGCCAAGGAAATTTAGAGTTCACATATAAACTCTGTAAAAAAAAGAAACGTCCTCTCACTGTCAACTGCGTTTTATTTTCAGCAAACTGAAATAAATATTTGTATAATAATAACATGAGGGAGGAGGATGTCTTCCCTGTAACGCACAGCGTTGAGATTGCCTGCAATGACAACAAGCTCAGGTCAATGATGCTGTGACACACTACCCCAGACCATGATGGACCCTCCACCTCCAAATCGATCCCGCTCCAGAATACAGGCCTTGATGTAACGCTCATTCCTTCAATGGTAAACGTGAATCCGACCATCACCCCTGGTGATACAAAACCGTGACTCGTCAGTGAAGAACACTTTTTGCCAGTCATGTCTGGTCCAGCGACGGTGGGTTTGTGTCCATATGCAACGTTGTTGCCGGTGATGTCTGGTGAGGACCTGCCTTACAACAGGCCTACAAGCCCTCAGTCCAGCCTCTCTCAGCCTATTGTGGACAGTCTGAGCACTGATGGAGGGATTGTGCGTTCCTGTTGTAACTCGGGCAGGTGTTGTTGCCATCCTGTACCTGTCCCGCAGGTATGATGTTCGGATGTACCGATCCTGTGCAGGTGTTGTTACACGTGGTCTGCCACTGTGAGGATGATCAGCTGTCCGTCCTGTCTCCCTGTAACACTGTCTTATGCATCTCACAGTACGGACATTGCAATTTATTTTCCTGGCCACATCTACAGTCCTCATGCCGCCTTGCAGCATGCCTAAGGCAGGTTCACGCATATGAGCAGGGACCCTTTAGTGTCCTAAGTTTTCATAACTGTGACCTTAATTGCCTACCGTCTGTAAGCTGTTAGTGTCTTAACGACCGTTCCACAGGTGCATGTTCGTTAATTGTTTATGGTTCATTGAACAAGCATTGGGAAACAGTGTTTAAACCCTTTACAATGAAGATCTGACCAGCCCTCTGAACAGCTGATGAATACTGTGGGCTTGTACAAATGTCTCAGGAAATGTCTCAGTGAAGCTCATCTGTGTGCTCATCGTCCTCACCAGGGTCTTGACCTGACCGCAGTTTGGCTTCTTCAGAACTGACTTCAGTGGGAAAATACTCACCTTCAATGGCCGCTGGCACGCTGGAGAAGTGTGTTCTAGTCAGATTAATCACACTTTCAACTGGCAGACAGCTTGCATGGTGTCGTGAAGGTGAGCGGTTTGCTGATGTCAACGTTGTGATATGGGCAGGCATAAGCTACAGACAACGAACACAATTGCATTTTATCGATGGAAAAATGAATGCACTGAGATACCGTAACAAGTTCCCGAGGCCCTGGGAGGTGACCAAGACACCTATGGTCACTCTGACAGAGCTCCAGAGTTCCTCTGTGGAGATGTGAGAACATTCCAGAAGGACAATCATCTCTGCAGCACTCCACCAATCAGGCCTTTATGGTACAGTGGCCAGATGGATGCCACTCCTCAAGAAAAAGCACATGACATCCCGCTTGGAGTTTGCCAAAAGGCACCTAAAGACTCTCAGACCATAAGCAACCAGATTCTCTGGTCTGATGAAACCAAGATTGAACTCTTTGGCCTGAATGCCAAGCGTCATGTCTGGAGGAACCTGGCACCTTCCCTACGGTGAGGCATGATGGTGGCAGCATCATGCTGTGGGGATGTTTTTCAGCAGCAGGGACTGGGAGACTAGTCAGGATTGAGGGAAAGATGAACGGAAAAAAATACAGAGAGATCTTTCATGAAAACCTGCTCCAGAGCACTCAGGACCTCAGACTGGGGTGAAGGTTTTACCTTCCAACAGAAAAACGACACTAATCACACAGCGAAGACAACACAGGACTGGCTTCGGAACAAGTCTCTGAATGTCCTTGAGCGGCCCAGCCAGAGCCCAAACTTGAACCTGAACTTCTCTGGAGAGACTTGAAAATACCTGTTCAGCGACGCATCCAACGTGACTTGAGAGTATCTGCAGAGAAGAAATGGGAGAAACTCCCCAAATACAGGTGTGCCAAGCTTGTAGCGTCATACCCAAGAAGACTTGAGGCATTAATCGCTGCCAAAGGTGCTTCAACTGAGTAAAGAGTCTGAATACTTATATAAATGTGATATTTCAGTTTTTTGCTTTGTCATTATGGGGTATTGTGATGTCATTATGGGGTATTGTGATGTCATTATGGGGTATTGTGATGTCATTATGGGGTATTGTGATGCCATTATGGGGTATTGTGATGTCATTATGGGGTATTGTGATGTCATTATGGGGTGTTGTGATGTCATTATGGGGTATTGTGAAGTCATTATGGGGTTATTGTGATGTCATTATGGGGTTATTGTGATGTCATTATGGGGTATTGTGATGTCATTATGGGGTATTGTGATGTCATTATGGGGTATTGTGATGTCATTATGGGGTATTGTGATGCCATTATGGGGTATTGTGATGTCATTATGGGGTGTTGTGATGTCATTATGGGGTATTGTGATGTCATTATGGGGTATTGTGAAGTCATTATGGGGTATTGTGATGTCATTATGGGGTATTGTGATGTCATTATGGGGTATTGTGATGTCATTATGGGGTATTGTGAAGTCATTATGGGGTATTGTGATGTCATTATGGGGTATTGTGATGTCATTATGGGTTATTGTGATGTCATTATGGGGTATTGTGATGTCATTATGGGGTATTGTGATGCATTATGGGGTATTGTGATGTCATTATGGGGTATTGTGATGTCATTATGGGGTATTGTGTAACGTAACAAAATGTGGAAAAAGTCAAGGGGTCTAAGATACTTTCCAAATGCACTGCATATGAGTGACTGTGTCCAACACTCCAGTACCTGTTGGACACCTACTAACCTAAAAAAAAAATGAAATATGTATTTTTCTCAATGACATGTAAATAAATAAGGAGTAAGGATAAATAAGGAGTCAGGCGCCACATTACTTCGAGACAAAACAGCTCAACCAAGCATGACGGTCTTGTAAGTTTAAAATTAAAGCTTTAATTTAATCATTTAAAAAACATGAAAAGGTATTGTAATGGGATAATATAGTATAGTTAAACTGCGGTGTGTGAAGAATGCAATCATTTACATTTTATGCGATATAATTCATATTATTGTAGGAGCATCTCCTCTAACAGTATGGATCTGGGGGTGTCCCAGCTAGGGTGTACCAGCTAGGGTGTCCCAGCTAGGGTGTACCAGCTAGGGTGTCCCAGCTAGGGTGTACCAGCTAGGGTGTCCCAGCTAGGATGTCCCAGCTAGCGTGTCCCAGCTAGGGTGTACCAGCTAGGATGTCCCAGCTAGGGTGTCCCAGCTAGGGTGTACCAGCTAGGGTGTCCCAGCTAGGATGTCCCAGCTAGTGTGTCCCAGCTAGCGTGTCCCAGCTAGGGTGTCCCAGATTAGACTAGGTTTAGTTTACAGGAGTATTTATGGTCCTATGCCCAGATATCTAAGTGATTACTTTCCTCGTTTTAGGGATGACAGCACCAGATCAGGTGTTGCTGATGTGTGCTTATACAGGTTCAAGAGTAATGCTGGGAAAGGTACTTTCTTGTATACTGGAGAACTCAGAATGGAACAAGTTGCCTCTGCCCATAACAACAACGTCCTCTCTGGGCAGATTTAAAAATAAAGTAAAAATATGTTTGATGTCCTCTGTGCCCATATGAATAACCCTTATGATGTAACTGGAATAATGAGATAAATGGTCTTCTTCTCTGTTTTTGATGAGATATATGTTCTTCTCTGTTTTTGATGAGATAGATGTTCTTCTTCTCTGTTTTTGATGAGATAGATGTTCTTCTTCTTCTCTGTTTTTGATAAGATAGATGTTCTTCTTCTCTGTTTTTGATGAGATAGATGTTCTTCTTCTCTGTTTTTGATGAGATAGATGTTCTTCTTCTCTGTTTTTGATGAGATAGATCTTCTTCTTCTCTGTTTTTGATTTATTATTTCACTGCCATACTGTGTTTAACTGTGTTCGATCTTGTGTAGCCATCTTGTCTCAAGAGGACCACAATGGAAATAAGTCCCAGACTTTGTGTGTTGTCCTCGATGATATTATACATGTGCATGCATGGCTTTTTCAAGTTGTATGTGTGCTTGTTTTTTAAAATCACAGAAATTAATAAACTAAACTAAACAACAACAAAAATCAGGTTGTTTGAGAAGATTTGAATCCTAAGCAACCTGCCTACACATGGTTTGAAGTACAATAGACCAACAATAGCTTCTGTAGTGGGTCAAATCTGTGTGCTGTAAAACCTTGGTATAACATGGGTAGAAGTGCTGCTCATGTCAATTTCCTTTATTTTTAAGCTTCGGACCTTCTCACTTAAAACGTTGTTTTTAGTTTGTAATTATTTTAATATTACCAAATTACCTATCTGGAAGACCAGGGGTCTGTGGATATGCTCAGGGGTCTGTGGACATGTTCAGGGGTCTGTGGACATGCTCAGGGGTCTGTGGACATGCTCAGGGGTCTGTGGACATGTTCTGGGGTCTGTTGACATGTTCAGGGGTCTGTGGACATGCTCAGGGGTCTGTGGACATGTTCAGGGGTCTGTGGACATGTTCTGGGGTCTGTGGACATGCTCAGGGGTCTGTGGACATGCTCAGGGGTCTGTGGACATGTTCAGGGGTCTGTGGACATGCTCAGGGGTCTGTGGACATGTTCAGGGGTCTGTGGACATGTTCATGGGTCTGTGGACATGTTCAGGGGTCTGTGGACATGTTCAGGGGTCTGTGGACATGTTCAGGGGTCTGTGGACATGCTCAGGGGTCTGTGGACATGTTCAGGGGCCTGTGGACATGCTCAGGGGTCTGTGGACATGTTCGGAGGTCTGTGGACATGCTCAAGGGTCTGTCAACATGTTCAGGGGTCTGTGGACATGCTCAGGGGTCTGTGGACATGTTCAGGGGTCTGTGGACATGTTCAGGGGTCTGTGGACATGCTCAGGGGTCTGTGGACATGTTCAGGGGTCTGTGGACATGCTCAAGGGTCTGTCGACATGTTCAGGGGTCTGTGGACATGTTCAGGGGTCTGTGGACATGCTCAGGGGTCTGTGGACATGCTCAGGGGGATGTTGGCAGCAAGACCGAGGATTAAGTATTACCTATTACAGACTGGTGGGGAACATTAGGCTCTTCGTTGGTATGTAGGGCCTTCAGGGGGGTGATATGCTCTGTCAGTTAAATGTTTTATAGAACTGTTATTTACCTAGGGAAGCCAGTTAAGAACAAATTCTTATTTACAACGACAGCCTACCAGGGAACAGTGGGTTTAACTACCTTGTACAGGGGAAGACCGACAGATTTTGACCTTGGCAGCTCGGGGGATTTGATCTAGCAACCATTTCAGGTTACTGGCACAACACTTTAACCACTAGGCTACCTGCCACCCCTCAATGAGGAGAGAGATCTGTTAACCATGTTTTCTATATTACTATTTTTTACATTTGAGGACTGAATGGTGGAGTTATGAATTCAATAAAGGGAACTTTAAAATTATAATTATAATCTCTGTCTCAATCTCAATCGCTACTCTCTCTCTCTGTCTCATTCTTTGTCTCAATCTCAATCGCTACTCTCTCTCTCTGTCTCTTTCTTTGTCTCAATTGCAATCGCTACTCTCTCTCTCTGTCTCTCTGTCTCAATCTCAATCGCTACTCTCTCTCTCTGTCTCTCTCTGTCTCAATCTCAATCGCTACTCTTTCTCTGTCTCTCTCTGTTTCAATCTCAATCGCTACTCTTTCTCTGTCTCTCTCTGTTTCAATCTCAATCGCTACTCTCTCTCTCTCTGTCTCTTTCTTTGTCTCAATCTCAATCGCTACTCTCTCTCTCTGTCTCTTTCTTCCTCTCTCTGTGTTTCTGTATCCATGTGTTTTGTTTCCAGATTTCTAAATCACTTCTCCTTCTTCTCTCCCTCCCTCCCTCCCTCCCTCCCTCCCTCCCTCCCTCCCTCCCTTCCTCCCTCCCTCCCTCCCTCCCTCCCTCCCTCCCTCCCTCCTTCCCTCCCTCCACACACCCTCTCTCTCTCTTGCTCTCTCTCTCTCTCTCTCTCTCCTCTCTCTCCTCTCTCTCTCTCTCTCTCTCTCTCTCTCTCTCTCTCTCATCTCTCTCTCTCTCTCTCTCTTCTCTCTCTCCTCTCTCCCTCCCCTCCACACACCCCTCTCTCTCTCCCCCCCCCCCCCTCTCTCTCTCCTCCTCTCTCTCTCGTCTCTCTCCTCTCTCCTCTCTCTCTCCCTCCCTCCCTACCCACACACCCCTCTCCATACTCTCCCCCCCCCTCTTCTCTCTCTCTCTCTCTCCTCCTCTCTCATCTCTTCCTCTCTTCCCTCTCTGTCTTGTTAGCATACCCCATCTGTCAGGTGTGTCGTTTTGCGTGCAGTGCATGACTACTCAAGATGATTTCCCGACCCCGTGACAGGTGGTGTAAATGCTGCCTGAGTTCCATGTGGGTCCCAGTGGGATAACGTTTTGTCCCAGCACTTATTAACTCACCATCATAGTACTGCAGTAATGAGCTTCAAACATGGGTCCGCGTCACCAAAATGGCACCCTGTGGGCCCTGGTCAAAAGTAGTGTACGACGTAGGGAATAGGGTGCCATTAGCCCTGGTCAAAAGTAGTGTACTACATAGGGAATAGGGTGCCATTAGCCCTGGTCAAAAGTAGTGTACGACATAGGGAATAGGGTGCCATTAGCCCTGGTCAAAAGTAGTGCACTACATAGGGAATAGGGTGCCATTAGCCCTGGTCAAAAGTAGTGTACTACATAGGGAATAGGGTGCCATTAGCCCTGGTCAAAAGTAGTGTACGACATAGTGAATGGGGTGCCATTAGCCCTGGTCAAAAGTAGTGTACTACATAGGGAATAGGGTACCATTAGCCCTGGTCAAAAGTAGTGCACTACATAGGGAATAGGGTACCATTAGCCCTGGTCAAAAGTAGTGCACTACATAGGGAATAGGGTGCCATTAGCCCTGGTCAAAAGTAGTGTACGACATAGGGAATAGGGTGCCATTAGCCCTGGTCAAAAGTAGTGTACGACATAGGGAATAGGGTGCCATTTGAGATGCAGTACGTCCTCAGGGAAGAGGTGACTGAATGACTCCACTGAACAGGGAAGAGGTGACTGAATGACGCCACTGAACAGGTAAGCAACGTTTGGAGGGTTCTGAGAATAAAAAATAAATAACGAAGAAGACTAAAGGATGTGAGCAGCATTTACGGGAGCTTTGTGACTGGTTGACATGTGACATGTCAGGTATTGTGAAGAAGAATCCATTGCTGACAATGACCGCCTGGGAAATGAGAAACGAAATCATGAGAACGGCTGGCTCATGTGAACAATGGTAAAGCGTAGAGGGACACACAGAGCAGTCACACCCTATCTTAATGACTTGACGTGTGACAGTTAGGTATTTGTGGAAGCTTGTTGTTAATATACATGCAAATTTAAGGCAACACCCACGAGGAGAGATCTCGGTGACTTGATTACTGATTATCTCAGCAAATCTGACAGTTATTTTCAGGTCTCTCTCCAGAGATGTTCGATCGGATTCAAGTCCGGTCTCTGGCCGGGCCACTCAAGGACATTCAGAGACTTGACCTCAAAGGCACTCCTGCATTGTCTTGGCTGTGTGTTTAGGATCGTTGTCCTGTTGGAAGGTGAACCTTCGCCCCAGGCTTAGGTCCTGAGCGCTCTGGGGCAAGTTTTCTTCAAGCATCTCTCTGTACTTTGCTCTGTATATCTTTGCCTCAATCATGGCTAGTCTTGCAGTCCCTGCCCGCTGAAAAACTTCCCCACAGCATGATGCTGCCACCACCATGCTTCACCGTAAGGATGGTGCCAGTTTTACTCCTGACAAGACGCTTGGCATTAAGGCCAAAGAGTTCAATCTTGGTTTTATCAGACCCGAGAATGTTTTGTTTGTCTGAGATTTCTATTTTGAGTCTCATAGCAAAATTTTGACCGATTTGTTTCGATTTTGTCATTGTCTGAAGGAAAAAAATGATTTCATCAGTTTGAGAATAAGGCTGTAACGTATCAAAAAGTGGAAAAAGTTTAGGGCCTGAATACTTTGCCGAAGGCATATATGTAGCTAGGATATCCTCCGTAATGGGACAGTTTGTACATGCACCCAATCCGGACCTCAGACATCTCCCTGCTACCGTATGTGTCCAGGGAGATATTTGGGTTGAGATCCCTTCAATACACGACCCTGTACCCGATTACACCCCGATTACATATTTGTAGAATATTTTAACTCCGGAAAAGGTATGCATCAACCACTCTGACATATCTAAGTCATAATACTTAGGCATGAACGAATCCACACACTTTCAGGAAATGTACCATATTTGTAGTCATTATCTTACCAATAATGGATCAGTTTTTCTCCCCAGATTCATAATTTCAATAGATATCCTAACATGACATTTAATATTCATCCTCGTATGTCTGATAGAAAAATGAATCCTGACTCATGATCAATGTTCAGCGGCAAAACTATTTCACATGTTAGGTGCCGAAAATCTCTTGGTGCTTCTTCTTCTTATGAAGATGACATACAGTACAGTTGGAAAAGGACTTTTTCCTCATTTAGTTTGTATTTTACCTCCTTTTTCTCCCTAATTTCATCATATCCATTTAAGATCTTATGTCATTGCCGCAACTCCTCAACAGACTCCTCCAACATGTTTTAAGCAGACCAACATAGAGCTAAACACTTCTATGCTCGCTTCGAGGCAAGCAACACTGAGGCATCCATGAGAGCATCAGCTGTTCCGGACGACTTTGTGATCACGCTCTACGTAGCCAACGTGAGTAAGACCTTTAAACAGGTCAACATTCACCAGGCCACAGGGCCAGACGGATTACCAGGATGTGTGCTCCGGGCATGTGCTGACCAATGTCTTCACTGATATTTTCAACGTGTCCCTGATTGAGTCTGTAATACCAACATGCTTCAAGCAGACTACCATAGTCCCTGTGTCCAAGAACACAAAGGCAACCTGTCTAAATGACTACAGACCTGTAGCACTTACGTCCGTAACCATGAAGTGCTTTGAAAGGCTGGTAAGGGCTCACATCAACACCATTATCCCAGAAACTGTAGACCCACTCCAATTTGCATACCGCCCAAACAGATCCACAGATGATGCAATCTCTATTGCACTCCACACTGCCCTTTCCCACCTGGACAAAGGGAACACCTATGTGAGAATGCTGTTCATTGACTACAGCTCAGCGTTCAACACCATAGTGCCCTGAAAGCTCATCACTAAGTTAAGGACCCTGGGACTAAACACCTCCCTCTGCAACCGGATCCTGGACTTCCTGACGGGCCGCCCCCCAGGTGGTCATATGGACCTCAGCCAAGAGAAGCAAATAATATAGCTTATTATCTTGAATAATCTTATTATCTAAAAACATCTGGATTCAGAATGTCATGGTTCATATCCACAAAACTCTAAAAACATCTGGATTCAGAATGTCATGGTTCATATCCACAAAACTCTAAAAACATCTGGATTCAGAATGTCATGGTTCATATCCACAAAACTCTAAAAACATCTGGATTCAGAATGTCATGGTTCATATCCACAAAACTCTAAAAACATCTGGATTCAGAATGTCATGGTTCATATCCACAAAACTCTAAAACATCTGGATTCAGAATGTCATGGTTCATATCCACAAAACTCTAAAAACATCTGGATTCAGAATGTCATGGTTCATATCCACAAAACTCTAAAAACATCTGGATTCAGAATGTCATGGTTCATATCCACAAAACTCTAAAAACATCTGGATTCAGAATGTCATGGTTCATATCCACAAAACTCTAAAAACATCTGGATTCAGAATGTCATGGTTCATATCCACAAAACTCTAAAAACATCTGGATTCAGAATGTCATGGTTCATATCCACAAAACTCTAAAAACATCTGGATTCAGAATGTCATGGTTCATATCCACAAAACTCTAAAAACATCTGGATTCAGAATGTCATGGTTCATATCCACAAAACTCTAAAAACATCTGGATTCAGAATGTCATGGTTCATATCCACAAAACTCTAAAAACATCTGGATTCAGAATGTCATGGTTCATATCCACAAAACTCTAAAAACATCTGGATTCAGAATGTCATGGTTCATATCCACAAAACTCTAAAAACATCTGGATTCAGAATGTCATGATATGGTTCATATCCACAAAACTCCAAATATACATTGGACATGTGTAACGGATGTGAAACGGCTAGCTAGTTAGCGGTGGTGCGGCGCTAAATAGCGTTTCAATCGGTGACGTCACTTGCTCTGAGACCTTGAAGTAGTGGTTCCCCTTTGCTCTGCAAGAGCCGCGGCTTTTGTGGAGCGATGGGTAACGATGCTTCGTGGGTGACTGCTGTTGATGAGTGCAGAGGGTCCCTGGTTCGCGCCCAGGTATGGGCGAGGGTGACTGTTGTTGATGTGTGCAGAGGGTCCCTGGTTCGCGCCCAGGTATGGGCGAGGGTGACTGTCGTTGATGTGTGCAGAGGGTCCCTGGTTCGTGCCCAGGTATGGGCGAGGGTGACTGTTGTTGCTGTGTGCAGAGGGTCCCTGGTTCGCGCCCAGGTTTGGGCGAGGGTGACTGTTGTTGATGTGTGCAGAGGGTCCCTGGTTCGCGCCCGGGTATGGGCGAGGGGACGGTCTAAAGTTATACTGTTACACATGGTCTGTATTCTGTAGATGATCAACCTGATATGAACCCTTTTCCCCTCTTCCTGAACAACATTGTATATTTATTTATGTCTTTATTTAACTAGGCAAGTCAGTTAAAGACCAAATTCGTTTTTTACAATGACGGCCCTACTATATAGTATAAACGTTTCCTCATGGTCGTAGGCACAGATGCT
>NC_034197.2:42358872-42370266 GCF_002021735.2 Oncorhynchus kisutch | reverse complement strand
CCGTCAATGTGGAGGCTATATACAGGGGGTACCGTGTACCAACAGATTCATGTGGAGGCTATATACCAGGGGGTACCGTACAGAGTCAATGTGGAGGCTATATACCAGGGGGGGGGTACCGTACAGAGTCAATGTGGAGGCTATTATACAACCGGTGGTCCGGTACAGGTCATGTGAGGCTATATACAGGGGGTACCGGTACAGAGTCAATGTGGAGGCTATATACAAGGGGACCGGTACAGATTAATGTGGAGGCTATATACAGGGGTACCGGTACAGAGTCAATGTGGAGGCTATATACAGACAGGGGTACCGTACAGAGTCAATGTTGGAGGCTATATACAGGGGGTACCGTACAGAGTCAATGTGGAGGCTATATACAGGGGGACCGGTAACAGAGTCAATGTGGAGGCTATATACAGGGGTACCGGTACAGAGTCAATGTGGAGGCTATATACAGGGGTTACTGGTACAGAGTCAATGTGGAGGCTATATACAACAGGGGGTACCGGTACAGAGTCAATGTGGAGGCTATATACAGGTATTACGTACGAGTCATGTGGAGGCTATATACAGGGGGGCACCATAACAGAGTCAATGTGGAGGCTATATAAAATGGGGTACCGGTAGACAGAGTCAATGTGGAGGCTATATACAGGGGGCACCAGTACAGAGTCAATGTGGAGGCTATATACAGGGGGTACCGGTACAGAGTCAATGTGGAGGCTATATACAGGGGGTACCGGTACAGAGTCAATGTGGAGGCTATATACAGGGGTACCGTACAGAGTCAATGTGGGGCTATATACAGAGGGATACCAGTACAGAGTCAATGTGGAGGCTATATACAGGGGGGGGGGTACTGGTACAGAGTCAATGTGGAGGCTATATACAGGGGGGTACCGGTACAGAGTCAATGTGGAGGCTATATACAGGGGGGTACCGGTACAGAGTCAATGTGGCTATATACAGGGGGTACCGTACAGAGTCAATGTGGAGGCTATATACAGGGGGTACCGGTACAGAGTCAATGTGGAGGCTATATACAGGGGGAACCGGTACAGAGTCAATGTGGAGGCTATATACAAGGGGGTTACCGGTACAGAGTCAATGTGGAGGCTATATACAGGGGTGTACCGGTACAGAGTCAATGTGGAGGCTATATACAGGGGGGTACCGGTACAGAGTCAATGTGGGAGGCTATATACAGGGGGGAACCGGTACAGGAGTCAATGTGGAGGCTATATACAGGGGGTACCGGTACAGAGTCAATGTGGAGGCTATATACAGGGGGTACTGGTACAGAGTCAATGTGGAGGCTATATACAGGGGGTACCGGTACAGAGTCCAATGTGGGAGGCTATATACAGGGTATTACGGTACAGAGTCAGTGTGGAGGGTAATACAGGGGGCACCATACAGAGTCAATGTGGAGGCTAGATACAGGGGGTACCGGTACAGAGTCAATGTGGAGGCTATATACAGGGGCACCAGTACAGAGTCAATGTGGAGGCTATATACAAGGGGTACCGGTACAGAGTCAATGTGGAGGCTATATACAGGGGGTACCGGTACAGAGTCAATGTGGAGGCTATATACAGGGGGTACCGGTACAGAGTCAATGTGGGAGGCTATATACAGGGGGTACTGGTACAGAGTCAATGTGGAGACTATATACAGGGGGTACCGGTACAGAGTCAATGTGGAGGCTATATACAGGGTATTACGGTACAGAGTCAGTGTGGAGGCTATATACAGGGGGCACCAGTACAGAGTCAATGTGGAGGCTATATACAGGGGGTACCGGTACAGAGTAAATGTGGAGGCTATATACTGGGGGTACCGGTACAGAGTCAATGTGGAGGCTATATACAGGGGGTACCGGTACAGAGTCAATGTGGAGGCTATATACAGGGGGCACCGGTACAGAGTCAATGTGGAGGCTATATACAGGGGTACCGGTACAGAGTCAATGTGGAGGCTATATACAGGGGGTACTGGTACAGAGTCAATGTGGAGGCTATATACAGGGGGTACCGGTACAGAGTCAATGTGGAGGCTATATACAGGGGTACTGGTACAGAGTCAATGTGGAGACTATATACAGGGGGTACCGGTACAGAGTCAATGTGGAGGCTATATACAGGGTATTACGGTACAGAGTCAGTGTGGAGGCTATATACAGGGGGCACCAGTACAGAGTCAATGTGGAGACTATATACAGGGGGTACCGGTACAGAGTCAATGTGGAGGCTATATACAGGGGTACCGGTACAGAGTCAATGTGGAGGCTATATACAGGGGGCACCGGTACAGAGTCAATGTGGAGGCTATATACAGGGGGTACCGGTACAGAGTCAATGTGGAGGCTATATACAGGGGGTACTGGTACAGAGTCAGTGTGGAGGCTATATACAGGGGGTACCGGTACAGAGTCAATGTGGAGGCTATATACAGGGGGTACCGGTACAGAGTCAGTGTGGAGGCTATATACAGGGGGTACTGGTACAGAGTCAATGTGGAGGCTATATACAGGGGGTACCGGTACAGAGTCAATGTGGAGGCTATATACAGGGGGTACCGGTACAGAGTCAATGTGGAGGCTATATACAGGGGGTACCGGTACAGAGTCAATGTGGAGGCTATATACAGGGGGTATTGGTACAGAGTCAATGTCGAGGCTATATACAGGGGGGTACCAGTACAGAGTCAATGTGGAGGGCTATATACAGGGGGTACTGGTACAGAGTCAGTGTGGAGGCTATATACAGGGGGTACCGGTACAGAGTCAATGTGGAGGCTATATACAGGGGGTACCGGTACAGAGTCAGTGTGGAGGCTATATACAGGGGGTACTGGTACAGAGTCAATGTGGAGACTATATACAGGGGGTACCGGTACAGAGTCAGTGTGGAGGCTATATACAGGGGGTACCGGTACAGAGTCAATGTGGAGGCTATATACAGGGGGTACCGGTACAGAGTCAGTGTGGAGGCTATATACAGGGGGTACTGGTACAGAGTCAATGTGGAGACTATATACAGGGGGGTACCGGTACAGAGTCAATGTGGAGGCTATATACAGGGGGGGTACCGGTACAGAGTCAATGTGGAGGCTATATACAGGGGGTACCGGTACAGAGTCAATGTGGAGACTATATACAGGAGGGGATACCAGTACAGAGTCAATGTGGAGGCTATATACAGGGGGGGGGGGGTACCGGTACAGAGTCAATGTGGAGACTATATACAGGGGGATACCGGTACAGAGTCAATGTGGAGGCTATATACAGGGGGGGGGACCGGTACAGAGTCAATGTGGAGGCTATATACAGGGGGTACCGGTACAGAGTCAATGTGGAGGCTATATACAGGGGGTACCGGTACAGAGTCAATGTGGAGGCTATATACAGGGGAACCGGTACAGAGTCAATGTGGAGGCTATATACAGGGGGTACCGGTACAGAGTCAATGTGGAGGCTATATACAGGGGGTACCGGTACAGAGTCAATGTGGAGGCTATATACAGGGGGTACCGGTACAGAGTCAATGTGGAGGCTATATACAGGGGGAACCGGTACAGAGTCAATGTGGAGGCTATATACAGGGGGTTCCGGTACAGAGTCAATGTGGAGGCTATATACAGGGGGGTACCGGTACAGAGTCAATGTGGAGGCTATATACAGGGGGTACCGGTACAGAGTCAATGTGGAGGCTATATACAGGGTATTACGGTACAGAGTCAGTGTGGAGGCTATATACAGGGGGCACCAGTACAGAGTCAATGTGGAGGCTATATACAGGGGGTACCGGTACAGAGTCAATGTGGAGGCTATACACAGGGGGTACTGGTACAGAGTCAATGTGGAGGCTATATACAGGGGGTACCGGTACAGAGTCAATGTGGAGGCTATATACAGGGGGTACTGGTACAGAGTCAATGTGGAGACTATATACAGGGGGTACCGGTACAGAGTCAATGTGGAGGCTATATACAGGGTATTACGGTACAGAGTCAGTGTGGAGGCTATATACAGGGGGCACCAGTACAGAGTCAATGTGGAGGCTATATACAGGGGGTACCGGTACAGAGTCAATGTGGAGGCTATATACAGGGGGTACCGGTACAGAGTCAATGTGGAGGCTATATACAGGGGGCACCGGTACAGAGTCAATGTGGAGGCTATATACAGGGGGTACCGGTACAGAGTCAATGTGGAGGCTATATACAGGGGGTACTGGTACAGAGTCAGTGTGGAGGCTATATACAGGGGGTACCGGTACAGAGTCAATGTGGAGGCTATATACAGGGGGTATTGGTACAGAGTCAATGTCGAGGCTATATACAGGGGGGTACCAGTACAGAGTCAATGTGGAGGCTATATACAGGGGGTACTGGTACAGAGTCAGTGTGGAGGCTATATACAGGGGGTACCGGTACAGAGTCAATGTGGAGGCTATATACAGGGGGTACCGGTACAGAGTCAGTGTGGAGGCTATATACAGGGGTACTGGTACAGAGTCAATGTGGAGACTATATACAGGGGGTACCGGTACAGAGTCAGTGTGGAGGCTATATACAGGGGGTACCGGTACAGAGTCAATGTGGAGGCTATATACAGGGGGTACCGGTACAGAGTCAGTGTGGAGGCTATATACAGGGGGTACTGGTACAGAGTCAATGTGGAGACTATATACAGGGGGTACCGGTACAGAGTCAATGTGGAGGCTATATACAGGGGGGGTACCGGTACAGAGTCAATGTGGAGGCTATATACAGGGGGTACCGGTACAGAGTCAATGTGGAGACTATATACAGGAGGGGATACCAGTACAGAGTCAATGTGGAGGCTATATACAGGGGGGGGGGTACCGGTACAGAGTCAATGTGGAGACTATATACAGGGGGATACCGGTACAGAGTCAATGTGGAGGCTATATACAGGCGGGGGGACCGGTACAGAGTCAATGTGGAGGCTATATACAGGGGGTACCGGTACAGAGTCAATGTGGAGGCTATATACAGGGGGTACCGGTACAGAGTCAATGTGGAGGCTATATACAGGGGGAACCGGTACAGAGTCAATGTGGAGGCTATATACAGGGGGTACCGGTACAGAGTCAATGTGGAGGCTATATACAGGGGGTACCGGTACAGAGTCAATGTGGAGGCTATATACAGGGGGTACCGGTACAGAGTCAATGTGGAGGCTATATACAGGGGGAACCGGTACAGAGTCAATGTGGAGGCTATATACAGGGGGTTCCGGTACAGAGTCAATGTGGAGGCTATATACAGGGGGTACCGGTACAGAGTCAATGTGGAGGCTATATACAGGGGGTACCGGTACAGAGTCAATGTGGAGGCTATATACAGGGTATTACGGTACAGAGTCAGTGTGGAGGCTATATACAGGGGGCACCAGTACAGAGTCAATGTGGAGGCTATATACAGGGGGTACCGGTACAGAGTCAATGTGGAGGCTATACACAGGGGGTACTGGTACAGAGTCAATGTGGAGGCTATATACAGGGGGTACCGGTACAGAGTCAATGTGGAGGCTATATACAGGGGGTACTGGTACAGAGTCAATGTGGAGACTATATACAGGGGGTACCGGTACAGAGTCAATGTGGAGGCTATATACAGGGTATTACGGTACAGAGTCAGTGTGGAGGCTATATACAGGGGGCACCAGTACAGAGTCAATGTGGAGGCTATATACAGGGGGTACCGGTACAGAGTCAATGTGGAGGCTATATACAGGGGGTACCGGTACAGAGTCAATGTGGAGGCTATATACAGGGGGCACCGGTACAGAGTCAATGTGGAGGCTATATACAGGGGGTACCGGTACAGAGTCAATGTGGAGGCTATATACAGGGGGTACTGGTACAGAGTCAGTGTGGAGGCTATATACAGGGGGTACCGGTACAGAGTCAATGTGGAGGCTATATACAGGGGGTACCGGTACAGAGTCAGTGTGGAGGCTATATACAGGGGGTACCGGTACAGAGTCAATGTGGAGGCTATATACAGGGGGTACCGGTACAGAGTCAATGTGGAGGCTATATACAGGGGGTACCGGTACAGAGTCAATGTGGAGGCTATATACAGGGGGTACCGGTACAGAGTCAATGTGGAGGCTATATACAGGGGGTATTGGTACAGAGTCAATGTGGAGGCTATATACAGGGTATTACGGTACAGAGTCAGTGTGGAGGCTATATACAGGGGGCACCAGTACAGAGTCAATGTGGAGGCTATATACAGGGGGTACTGGTACAGAGTCAATGTGGAGACTATATACAGGGGGTACCGGTACAGAGTCAATGTGGAGGCTATATACAGGGGGTACTGGTACAGAGTCAGTGTGGAGGCTATATACAGGGGGTACCGGTACAGAGTCAGTGTGGAGGCTATATACAGGGGGTACCGGTACAGAGTCAGTGTGGAGGCTATATACAGGGGGTACTGGTACAGAGTCAATGTGGAGGCTATATACAGGGGGTACCGGTACAGAGTCAATGTGGAGGCTATATACAGGGGGTACCGGTACAGAGTCAATGTGGAGGCTATATACAGGGGGTACCGGTACAGAGTCAATGTGGAGGCTATATACAGGGGGTATTGGTACAGAGTCAATGTCGAGGCTATATACAGGGGGGTACCAGTACAGAGTCAATGTGGAGGCTATATACAGGGGGTACCGGTACAGAGTCAATGTGGAGGCTATATACAGGGGGTACTGGTACAGAGTCAGTGTGGAGGCTATATACAGGGGGTACCGGTACAGAGTCAATGTGGAGGCTATATACAGGGGGTACCGGTACAGAGTCAGTGTGGAGGCTATATACAGGGGGTACTGGTACAGATTCAATGTGGAGACTATATACAGGGGGTACCGGTACAGAGTCAATGTGGAGGCTATATACAGGGGGTACTGGTACAGAGTCAGTGTGGAGGCTATATACAGGGGGTACCGGTACAGAGTCAATGTGGAGGCTATATACATGGGGGTACCGGTACAGAGTCCATGTGGAGGCTATATACAGGTTATTATGGTACAGAGTCAATGTGGAGGCTATATACAGGGGGGTACCGGTACAGAGTCAATGTGCAGGGGCACCGGGTGTTGAGGTAAATATGTACATGTAGGTAGAGTTATTAAAGTGACTATACATAGATGATAACAACCGAGAGTAGCATCGATGTTAAAGGGGGGGGGGCAAGGCAAATAGTCACTCCTTGAAAGTGGCAGCTCTAGCCTTTAGCTCAGTGCAGATGTTGCCTGTCATCCATGGCTTCTGGTTGGGGTATTTACGTACAGTCACTGTTGGGACGACATCATCATCATGGATGAAGCCAGTGACTGATGTGTGTTTCCATTGATCATCCTTGAGATGTTTCTACAACTTGATTGGTGTCCACCTGTGGTAAATTCAATTGATTGGACATGATTTGGAAAGGCACACACCTGTCTATATAAAGGTCCCACTGTGCACGTCAGAGCAAAGGCACACTTAACCAGCATGGCTATCACAGCATTCTACAGAGATACGCCATCCCATCTGGTTTGCGCTTAGTGGGACTATCATTTGTTTTTCAACAGGACAATGATCCGAAACACACCTCCAGGCAGTGTAAGTGTTATTTGATAAGTGTCATTTGATCAAGAAGGAGAGTGATGAAGTGCTGCATCAAATGACCTGGCCTCCACAATCACCTGACCTCAACCCAATTGAGACGGCTTGGGATGAGTGAAGGAAAAGCAGCCAACAAGTACTCAGGATATGTGTATCAGAACTCAGGATAAGACCCAGATACAGACAGCTAGAGTCATAGATGTTTATTGACCCAAAAAGAGGGAAGGCAAAAGACAGATCAAAGGCAGGCAGAGGTCTGTAATCCAGGGCAGAGTCAATAAGATACAAACAGCAGTCAGGCTCAGGGGTCAGGACAGGCAGAGGTTTGAAAAATTGTTCAGAGTCAGGCAGGAACAGAACGGCAGGCAGGCTTGGGGTCAGGGCAGGCACAAAGGTCAGACCCGGGGAAACTAGGAAACTGGACTCATGAAAGCAGGGAGACGGGAAAACACGCTGCTAAGACCTGACAAGACAGGGTGAACTGGCAACAGACAAACAAAGAACACAGGAATAAATACACAGGGGATAATGAGGAAGATGGACGACACCTGGAGGGGGATGAAGACAAGCACAAAGACATGCGAAACAGATAAATGTGACAGTTTGGGATGAGTTGGTCCGCAGAGTGAAGGAAAAAACAGCCAACAAGTGCTCAGCATAAATGGGACCTCCTTCAAGACTGTTGGAAATGCATTCCAGGTTAAGCGGTTGAGAGAATGCCAAGAGTGGGCAAAGCTAGTCATCAAGTCAAAAGGTGGCTGTTTGAAGAATCTCAAATCTTAAATATATATTGATCTGTTTAACACTTTTTTGGTTACTACATAATTTCATATGTGTTATTTCATAATACTGATGTCTCCACTATTATTCTACAATGTAGAAAATAGAAAAAATAAAGAAAAACCCTTGAATGAGTAGGTGTGTCCAAACCTTTGACTGGTACTGTACATACATGCATACATTTAAAATGAGGGAGGATTAACACAACAACAGAAGGGAAGGGGGCATCATTAGTTTGTGGCGTTGTTTGTTGTCCTTGGGTTTTCATCACTCACATCACAGAAGTTTCCGGAGCCTAAAATAATTTTATTCTAAAGGACGATATTAATTTATTTGAAGCTGTAGGTGACATAATTGCTCATTACACTTGCGCAAAAAGACTTGGGATGAATCTAAAAATGTGTACCCTATTTCCCAACAGGGACCACGGTCCAAACAATGTTGTGCACTACATAGGGAATAGGGCACCATTTGGGACCTCCATTGGGATGTATCTTTACCTGTGGAGGAGCCTTTATGGTATTTTTGTCACATTTTGTCACATTATGTGATCACTAAGCCATGGTCTATTCTATTAAGTCATGGTGTACTCCACTAAGTCATGGCCTATTCTACTAAGTCATGGTCTATTCTACTAAGCCATGGTCTATTCTATTAAGTCATGGTGTACTCCACTAAGTCATGGCCTATTCTACTAAGTCATGGTCTATTCTACTAAGCCATGGTCTATTCTATTAAGTCATGGTGTACTCCACTAAGTCATGGCCTATTCTACTAAGTCATGGTCTATTCTACTAAGCCATGGTCTATTCTATTAAGTTATGGTGTACTCCACTAAGTCATGGCCTATTCTACTAAGTCATGGTCTACTCCACTAAGTCATGGCCTATTCTACTAAGTCATGGTCTATTCTATTAAGTCATGGTCTATTCGATTAAGTCATGGTCTATTCTATTAAGTCATGGTCTATTCTACTAAGTCATGGTCTATTCTACTAAGTCATGGTCTATTCTATTAAGTCATGGTCTATTCTACTAAGTCATGGTCTATTCTATTAAGTCATGGTCTATTCTACTAAGTCATGGTCTATTCTATTAAGTCATGGTCTACTCTACTAAGTCATGGCCTATTCCACTATCTCATGACCTATTTTATTAAGTCATGGTTAGTTAATGTCAGGGTTTTTAAATCTGATTTTATAAAGAGAAGTTGAAAGATGTACTCCAGCTATTTTGTAACACACACACACACACACACACACACACACACACACACACACACACACACACACACACACACACACAGAGAAGCTCATGATGAATAATGCATAGTTATAGCAACGGTGGAGGAATGGAATATGGTAATCTTTTGGAAAGTTATTGTGCACTTTTTCAATTTCCTTCCTAATGACACATGCACGCACGCACGCATGCACACACACACACACACACACACACACACACACACACACACACACACACACACACACACACACACACACACACACACACACACACACACACACACACACACACACACACACACACACACACACACACAGCCATTAAAATGTGAGGTGTGGGAGGTGAGGAGGAGAAGAGAGGGTCTGAATATAAATATCTTGAGAGACAATGACATCCGTTTTAAGCATTTTTCCATTCAAGACCAGACCAGACCAGATCAGACCAGATCAGACCAGTTATAGTGATTTCTGGGTAATTTCAGAAACATGTATTATGTCCTATAATCAATGTTCTGTACTTATTTTTCACCAGGGCCCATGGGAAAATGGGATGTAAATATTGGCTCAGGTGCTGTCTGGGTGCTGTCTGAATACTGTCTCGGGGCTGTCTGGGGGCTGTCTGGGTGCTGTCTAGGTGCTGTCTGGGTGCTGTCTCAAAACTGTCTGAATACTGTCTGGGTACTGTCTGAATACTGTCTGAATACTGTCTGGGTGCTGTCTGGGTGCTGTCTGTGTGCTGTCTGGGTGCTGTCTGGTTGCTGTCTGGTTGCTGTCTGGTTGCTGTCTGGTTGCTGTCTGTGGGCTGTCTGGTTGATGTCTGAATACTGTCTGTGGGCTGTCTGAATACTGTCTGGGTGCTGTCTGGGGGCTGTCTGGGTGCTGTCTAGGTGCTGTCTAGGTGCTGTCTAGGTACTGTCTAGGTGCTGTCTAGGTACTGTCTAGGTGCTGTTGGATGCTGTCTGAATACTGTCTGGGGTCTTTCTGGGTTCTGTCTGGGTGCTGTCTGAATACTGTCTGGGTGCTGTCTGAATACTGTCTGGGGTCTTTCTGGGTTCTGTCTGGGTGCTGTCTGAATACTGTCTGGGTGCTGTCTGAATACTGTCTGGGGTCTTTCTGGATGCTGTCTGAATGCTGCCTGGGTGCTGTCTGAATACTGTCTACGTGCTGTCTGGGTGCTGTCTGAATACTGTCTGGATGCTGTCAGGTATGCTGTCTGGATAATGTCTGGGGGCTGTCTAAATACTGTCTGGGTGCTGTCTAGGTGCTGTCTAGGTGCTGTCTAGGGGGGGTCTGGATGCTGTCTGAATACTGTCTGGGTGCTGTCTGAATACTGTCTGGGGGATTTCTGGGCACTGTCTGGGTGCTTTCTGAACACTGTCTGGGTGCTGTATGGGTGCTGTCTGAATACTGTCTGGTTGCTGTCTGAGGATGTCTGGGTGCTGTATGGGTGCTGTCTGAATGCTGCCTGGGTGCTGTCTGGGGGCTGTCTGGGTGATGTCTGGGAGCTGTCTGGGTGCTGTCTGGCTGCTGTCTGAATACTGGCTGGGTGCTGTATGGGTGCTGTCTGAATAGTGTCTGGGGGCTGTCTGAATTCTGTCTGGGTGTTGTCTGGGGGCTGTCTGGATACTGTCTGGGTGCTGTCTGAATACTGTCTGGGTGCTGTCTGAATACTCTCTGGGGGCTTTCTGGGTGCTGTCTGAAAACTGTCTGGGTGCTGTCTGGGTG
>NC_034197.2:42351372-42353872 GCF_002021735.2 Oncorhynchus kisutch | reverse complement strand
GTTTGACTCAGTAGGAGACTGGAGCTATCTCCAAAATAGCACCCTAATGACTAATTAGGGAATAGGAGACCGTGTGTGTGTGTGTGTGTGTGTGTGTTAGTATTTAATTAGGATCCCCATTAGCTGCCAAGGCAAATCAAATCAATAGTTATTGGTCGCATATTTAGCAGATGTTATTCCTGGTGTAGTGAAATGCTTGTGTTCCTGGAACAGTGCAGTAATATCTAACAGTACACAAGAATACACACAAAATCTACAAAGTAAAAGAATGGAATTAAGAAACACTTTCTGTAGTAACCCAGAAAGTGTTAAACAAGTATATTGTATATTTGAGATTCTGCAAAGTAGCCACCCTTTGCCTTGATGACAGCTTTGCACACTCTTGGCATTCTCTCAACCAGCTTCATGAGGTAGTCACCTGGAATGTATTTCCATTAACAGGTGTGTCTTGTTAAAAGTTAAATTGTGGAATTTCTTTCCGTCTTATTGCGTTTGAGCCAATCAGTTGTGTTGTGACAAGGTAGGGGTGGTATACAGAAGGTATCCCTATTTGTTAAAAGACCACGTCCATATTATGGCAAGAACAGCTCAAATAAGCAAAGAGAAACGACAGTACATCATTACTTTAAGACATGAAGGTCAGTCAATCCGGAAAATGTTGAGAACTTTGAAAGTGTCTTCAAGTGCAGTCGCTAAAACCATCAAGCACTATGATGAAACTGGCTCTCATGAGGACCATCACAGGAAAGGAAGGTCCAGAGTTACCTCTGCTGCAGAGGATAAGAAAACAAAAAGTCTATATACAGTGAGTGCAAATGAGGTAAGATAAGGGAGTTAAGGCAATAAATAGGCCATGGTGGCAAAGTAATTACAATATAGCAATTAAACACTGGAATGGTAGATGTGCAGAAGATGAATGTGCAAGTAGAGATATTGGGGTGCAAAGGAGCAAGATAAATAAATAAATACAGTATGGGGATGTTGGATGGGCTATTTACAGATGGGCTATGTACAGGTGCAGTGATCTGTGAGCTGCTCTGATAGCTGGTGCTTAAAGCTAGGGAGGGAGATATGAGTCTCCAGCTTCAGAGATTTTTGCAGTTCGTTCCAGTCATTGGCAGCAGAGAACTGGAAGGAAAGAATACCAAAGGAGGAATTGGCTTCGGTGGTGACCAGTGAGATATACCTGCTGGAGCGCAGTGGTATGAGTGGGTGCTGCTATGGTGACCAGTGAGATATACCTGCTGGAGCGCAGTGGTATGAGTGGGTGCTGCTATGGTGACCAGTGAGATATACCTGCTGGAGCGCAGTGGTATGAGTGGGTGCTGCTATGGTGACCAGTGAGATATACCTGCTGGAGCGCAGTGGTATGAGTGGGTGCTGCTATGGTGACCAGTGAGATATACCTGCTGGAGCGCAGTGGTATGAGTGGGTGCTGCTATGGTGACCAGTGAGATATACCTGCTGGAGCGCAGTGGTATGAGTGGGTGCTGCTATGGTGACCAGTGAGATATACCTGCTGGAGCGCAGTGGTATGAGTGGGTGCTGCTATGGTGACCAGTGAGATATACCTGCTGGAGCGCAGTGGTATGAGTGGGTGCTGCTATGGTGACCAGTGAGATATACCTGCTGGAGCGCAGTGGTATGAGTGGGTGCTGCTATGGTGACCAGTGAGATATACCTGTTGGAGCGCAGTGGTATGAGTGGGTGCTGCTATGGTGACCAGTGAGATATACCTGCTGGAGCGCAGTGGTATGAGTGGGTGCTGCTATGGTGACCAGTGAGATATACCTGCTGGAACGCAGTGGTATGAGTGGGTGCTGCTATGGTGACCAGTGAGATATACCTGCTGGAGCGCAGTGGTATGAGTGGGTGCTGCTATGGTGACCAGTGAGATATACCTGCTGGAGCGCAGTGGTATGAGTGGGTGCTGCTATGGTGACCAGTGAGATATACCTGCTGGAGCGCAGTGGTATGAGTGGGTGCTGCTATGGTGACCAGTGAGATATACCTGCTGGAGCGCAGTGGTATGAGTGGGTGCTGCTATGGTGACCAGTGAGATATACCTGCTGGAGCGCAGTGGTATGAGTGGGTGCTGCTATGGTGACCAGTGAGATATACCTGCTGGAGCGCAGTGGTATGAGTGGGTGCTGCTATGGTGACCAGTGAGCTGAGATAAGGTGGGGCTTTACCTAGCAGAGACTTGTAGATAACCTGGAGCCAGTGGGTTTGGCGACAAGTATGGAGCGAGGGCCAACCAACGAGAGAGTACAGGTCGCAATGGTGGGTAGTGTATTGGGATTTGGTGACAAAACGGATGGCACTGTGATAGACTGCATCCAATTTATTGAGTATGGTATTGGAGGCTATTTTGTAAATGACATCGCCGAAGTCGAGGATCGTTAGGATGGTCAGTTTTACGAGGGTATGTTTGGCAGCGTGAGTGAAGGATACTTTGTGGCAAAATAGGAAGCCAATTCTAGATTTAACTTTGGATTGG
>NC_034197.2:42323872-42346372 GCF_002021735.2 Oncorhynchus kisutch | reverse complement strand
AACATCTCTCCTTCTCACTATCACACATTAGTTTAATTAACATCTCTCCTTCTCATCATCACGCATTAGTTTAATTAACATCTCTCTCCTTCTCACTATCACACATTAGTTTAATTAACATCTCTCCTTCTCATCATCACACATTAGTTTAATTAACATCTCTCCTTCTCACTATCACACATTAGTTTAATTAACATCTCTCCTTCTCATCATCACGCATTAGTTTAATTAACATCTCTCTCCTTCTCACTATCACACATTAGTTTAATTAACATCTCTCCTTCTCATCATCACACATTAGTTTAATTAACATCTCTCCTTCTCACTATCACACATTAGTTTCGCTTCTCCATCCGCCATTTTTAAAAAGACCCGACGGGGATCATTGCCTGCTTGAATCATGCAGAAACGGGCAGCGTTTAGGTCATGTCATTGATTCTGTTGGAAAAGGGGAGAAATTGTGCTTTACAATGGTATTGATGTTACAGAAGTTTTACATTTTTGGGCCGCTAAAATAAGGGCAATTGTACGGACCAAGGCGATGTACAAAATTGAGTGAGTTTACAATTACTGTTAATTTCCCGGTGATGCTACATGTTGAACCACAGCAGTGTAACCAGTATAGCTTCTGTCCCTCTCCTCGCCCCTACCTGGGCTGGAACCAGGGACCCTCTGCATACATCAACGACAGCCACCCTCGAAGCATCGTTACCCCATCACGCCACAAAAGCCGCGGCCCTTGCAGAGCAAAGGGGAACCACTACTTCAAGGTCTCCGAGCGAATGACGTCACCGTTTGAAACGCTATTAGCGCGCACCACCGCTAACTAGCTAGCCATTTCACACCGGTTACAGCAGCGCTAACTAGCTAGCCATTTCACACCGGTTACAGCAGCGCTAACTAGCTAGCCATTTCACACCGGTTACAGCAGCGCTAACTAGCTAGCCATTTCACACCGGTTACAGCAGCGCTAACATATCACGGCCACGTCGCTGATTTGAAGCATCCGTTGGTCTGGTGTGTTTCCTGTTTCACAGTAACAGGGGGGATATCCTATCAGAACAGGTTACAGTACGTACGCTGGGAACGGACTTCACAACAGTATATGAGAAATAGTAAATCAAACAAATAAATACTGTAACAGGTTGATATCAGTTTCAGGGAATTGGTACATAGTTGAGAAACGAATGAGACGCTACAGGTGTTGTTATCCAACAGATTGCACAAGAACTGAAAAAAATAAAAATAAAATAGAAGCGTCAATAAATCCATACTGTACAGGGTTGCAAAACTCTGGTAAATTTCCCAAAAAACGTCCAGGTCTTCCGGAAGTCCTGGTTGGAGAATTCCAGATGTCCTCTGGAATCCCTTCCAGAATTCCCTCTCTATTCCCCTCCTGATTCCAGGACTGTTCCAACCAGGACTTCTGAAGAACCTGGGAACCTGGGGGAAGTATGTTTTTACAACCCTAGAAACAGTACAATAGAGAAAACAAGAAATAGTCACATAAATAAACTAACAAATGGATACTGCAACAGTATTGGATGTCATATGTGGTGGGGATTGGTCAACACTTAAGAAACTAGGGAGGATAGTCTTCGCAACACATTGCAGGGGTACAGAAACCAGTTAGAAATATATGTATATATACCTTTTGTTTAGATAAACAAAGGAATAATTAAGGAAGGGAGTCCTTAATGTTTCTCTTTGATATCTACGGTAGCAGGAATATCTTTCATCTTTATGGCTCTGCCTCAGCCTCCTCTCCCCAGGCGATGCTGCTGTGTGTGTGTGTGTGTGTGTGTGTGTGTGTGTGTGTGTGTGTGTGTGTGTGTGTGTGTGTGTGTGTGTGTGTGTGTGTGTGTGTGTGTGTGTGTGTGTGTGTGTGTGTGTGTGTGCATGGTGTGACTCTGTCCTCTTCCCTCCCCAGTTGATGCTGCCGTTTGCTGTGACTACAATATCTCCAACAGCCTGTTTGCAGAGCTGGGTTGGGACACCATTCAAATCATTTCAAACACTTTGTCTGTCCTTGATTGAACTTAACACAGAGACAAACCCAGTGAGAACCGCAGTAAAGGGGATAACTCGGACTCTGTCTGGTGGCTATAGACTTTATACTGGAGGTAACGTGGTAGACTTATTGAAGCTAATGAAACACAGAGACAGGCCGTTAAATAAAGAACAGCTCAATGAATCTGAGCTGGACGAAAGGTTGCTGACCCCATAGAATCTATCCATGTGTTGTTTTTGTTGTTCTAATTTTGCGAATTTACATTGTCAACAACATTTACAATGTCAGCAACAGTGTGACCATAGTACAGGGATGCTAGCTAACTCTGCCTATGTGTTGCAGTAAAGGGAGCTAACTCTGCCTCTGTGTTGTAGTACAGAGATGCTAGCTAACTCTGCCTCTGTGTTGTAGTACAGAGATGCTAGCTAACTCTGCCTCTGTGTTGTAGTAAAGGGAGCTAACTCTGCCTCTGTGTTGTAGTACAGGGATGCTAGCTAACTCTGCCTCTGTGTTGTAGTACAGGGATGCTAGCTAACTCTGCCCTCTGTGTTGTAGTACAGGGATGCTAGCTAACTCTGCCTCTGTGTTGTAGTACAGGGGTGCTAGCTAACTCTGCCCTCTGTGTTGTAGTACAGGGATGCTAGCTAACTCTGCCTCTGTGTTGTAGTACAGAGATGCTAGCTAACTCTGCCTCTGTGTTGTAGTACAGGGATGCTAGCTAACTCTGCCCTCTGTGTTGTAGTACAGGGATGCTAGCTAACTCTGCCTCTGTGTTGTAGTACAGAGATGCTAGCTAACTCTGCCCTCTGTGTTGTAGTACAGGGATGCTAGCTAACTCTGCCTCTGTGTTGTAGTACAGGGATGCTAGCTAACTCTGCCTCTGTGTTGTAGTACAGGGATGCTAGCTAACTCTGCCCTCTGTGTTATAGTACAGGGATGCTAGCTAACTCTGCCTCTGTGTTGTAGTACAGGGATGCTAGCTAACTCTGCCCTCTGTGTTGTAGTACAGGGATGCTAGCTAACTCTGCCCTCTGTGTTGTAGTACAGGGATGCTAGCTAACTCTGCCCTCTGTGTTGTAGTACAGGGATGCTAGCTAACTCTGCCTCTGTGTTGTAGTACAGAGATGCTAGCTAACTCTGCCTCTGTGTTGTAGTACAGGGATGCTAGCTAACTCTGCCTCTGTGTTGTAGTACAGGGATGTTAGCTAACTCTGCCTCTGTGTTGTAGTACAGGGATGCTAGCTAACTCTGCCCTCTGTGTTGTAGTACAGGGATGCTAGCTAACTCTGCCTCTGTGTTGTAGTACAGGGATGCTAGCTAACTCTGCCCTCTGTGTTGTAGTACAGGGATGCTAGCTAACTCTGCCTCTGTGTTGTAGTACAGAGATGCTAGCTAACTCTGCCTCTGTGTTGTAGTACAGGGATGCTAGCTAACTCTGCCTCTGTGTTGTAGTACAGGGACGCTAGCTAACTCTGCCTCTGTGTTGCAGTGCAGAGATATTCAGTAGGCAAGACAAGCAACCCCCCCTCACCCCCCTCTCCACTGCTGCAATATACAGAAATAGCCTGTTGTTGTTATGCACTTGTCTGTTCTTCTCCCTGCTGCCAAAGGCCCGCATAGAACCAACACCTCTCTGTCTCTAATGTCAAATCAAATGGCATTAGTCACACGCGCTAAATACAACAGGTGTAGACCTTACAGTGAAATGCTTAAGCCCTTAACCAACACATAAAAAAAATACGGATAAGAATAAGAGATAAAAGTAATGAGTAATTAAAGAGCAGCAGTAAAATAACCATGTCCCTACAGGTGATTGATAATGTCCTGTTATATGCACAAAGACAGACACACTTGTGGGGACCTAAAATGTCCTAACCTCTAACCTGACCAGGAAGTAGGAGCCATTTATAGTGTACTACTGCTGACCAGGAAGTAGGGAGCCATTTATAGTGCACTACTGCTGACCAGGAAGTAGGAGCCATTTATAGTGCACTACTATTGACCAGGAAGTAGCGAGCCATTTATAGTGTACTACTGCTGACCAGGAAGTAGGGAGCCATTTATAGTGCACTACTGTTGACCAGGAAGTAGGGAGCCATTTATAGTGCACTACTGTTGACCAGGGAGTAGGGAGCCATTTATAGTGCACTACTGTTAACCAGGAAGTAGGGAGCCATTTATAGTGCACTACTGTTGACCAGGAAGTAGGGAGCCATTTATAGTGCACTACTGTTGACCAGGAAGTAGGGAGCCATTTAAAGTGCACTACTGCTGACCAGGAAGTAGGGAGCCATTTATAGTGCACTACTGCTGACCAGGAAGTAGGAGCCATTTATAGTGCACTACTATTGACCAGGAAGTAGCGAGCCATTTATAGTGTACTACTGCTGACCAGGAAGTAGGGAGCCATTTATAGTGCACTACTGTTGACCAGGAAGTAGGGAGCCATTTATAGTGCACTACTGTTGACCAGGAAGTAGGGAGCCATTTATAGTGCACTACTGTTAACCAGGAAGTAGGGAGCCATTTATAGTGCACTACTGTTGACCAGGAAGTAGGGAGCCATTTATATTGCACTACTGTTGACCAGGAAGTAGGGAGCCATTTATAGTGCACTACTGCTGACCAGGAAGTAGGGAGCCATTTATAGTGCACTACTGCTGACCAGGAAGTAGGGAGCCATTTATAGTGCACTACTGCTGACCCGGAAGTAGGGAGCCATTTATAGTGCACTACTGCTGACCAGGAAGTAGGGAGCCATTTATAGTGCACTACTGTTGACCAGGAAGTAGGGAGCAATTTATAGTGCACTACTGCTGACCAGGAAGTAGGGAGCCATTTATAGTGCACTACTGCTGACCAGGAAGTAGGGAGCCATTTATAGTGCACTACTGCTGACCAGGAAGTAGGAGCCATTTATAGTGCACTACTGCTGACCAGGAAGTAGGGAGCCATTTATAGTGCACTACTGCTGACCAGGAAGTAGGAGCCATTTATAGTGCACTACTGCTGACCAGGAGGTAGGGAGCCATTTATAGTGCACTACTGCTGACCAGGAAGTAGGGAGCCATTTATAGTGCACTACTGTTGACCAGGAAGTAGGGAGCAATTTATAGTGCACTACTGCTGACCAGGAAGTAGGGAGCCATTTATAGTGCACTACTGCTGACCAGGAAGTAGGGAGCCATTTATAGTGCACTACTGTTGACCAGGAAGTAGGGAGCAATTTATAGTGCACTACTGCTGACCAGGAAGTAGGGAGCCATTTATAGTGCACTACTGCTGACCAGGAAGTAGGGAGCCATTTATAGTGCACTACTGCTGACCAGGAAGTAGGGAGCCATTTATAGTGCACTACTGCTGACCAGGAAGTAGGAGCCATTTTACACACATGCTCTAACAGGATGATTTGTTATTAATCCCATATCTATTGATGCTAGATAATGTGTTATAGTCTGTAACAGTCTATAATCTTGTAATTAGTGAGATGTATGGGTGCCTGTCTCTCTGGTGATATCTGCTACATCCCAAAATGGCATACTATCCCCTGTATAGTGTATAGATGTAGTTGAGATCTAATTTGAGCCATTTTGTCACTGCATGAAAATAATTTTACAGCCACATGGAATTATCTGGAATATAAATCTGGAATATAAATCTGGAATATAAATCTGGAATATAAATCTGGAATATAAATCTGGAATATAAATCTGGAATATGAATCTGGAATATAAATCTAGAATATAAATATGGAATATAAATCTGGATTAAAATTAATGGACAGTTTGTAGGGGTTGAAAATTAAGTCAGTGGAATTTAAATTTCAGTGGAAAGTATTTTAAAACCTCAAATATATTGAAGGTTCTCCTTCAATAGAGTGATCAAATTAAGATCCTACATCTGTACCCATAGGGCTCTGGTAAAAAGTAGTACACTTTATAGGGAATATGGTGCTGCTATTTGTGATGGCACCGTGGCCTCTCTGTTGATATGGAGGAAGTCAAGGGTTCTTGAAGAAATTAGACCTGTACAGAAACACAGTGTGATTCTGAAAGCTGTAAAAGAGCCAATGAGAAGACCCCGTACTCAACAGGGGGCCAATAAGATGACCCGAGGCTCAGCGAGGACTCTAGAGTGTCACAGTGGTTCCATTTGGACTGAATCATTCTCCCCCAGCTGGGGCTCCATTCATAACTTACAAAGAACCTGTGATGGGTTCCTTTCCTTTCCCATTACTTTGCCTCTCTTTTGTGTTGTGGTGGTTGAATGAAACAGTCAGCTCTCACACACACACACACACACACACACACACACACACACACACACACACAGGTACATGCTCCGTCTCTCAGTTGTTCAACAATATCTTGACAATGGTGCTCGGCCTGCTTTGAACCTTACAGTCAACATCACTGACACATCACCACAGTGAGTCAGAGAGTCATCTATCACCTTACAGTCAACATCACTGACACATCACCACAGTCAGTCAGAGAGTCAACATCACCACAGTCAGTCAGAGAGTCAACATCACCACAGTCAGTCAGAGAGTCAACATCACCACAGTCAGTCAGAGAGTCAACATCACTGACACATCACCACAGTCAGTCAGAGAGTCAACATCACTGAAACATCACCACAGTCAGTCAGAGAGTCAACATCACCACAGTCAGTCAGAGAGTCAACATCACTGACACATCACCACAGTGAGTCAGAGTCATCTATCACCTTACAGTCAACATCACTGACACATCACCACAGTCAGTCAGAGAGTCAACATCACTGACACATCACCACAGTGAGTCAGAGAGTCAACATCACTGACACATCACCACAGTCAGTCAGAGAGTCAACATCACCACAGTCAGTCAGTGAGTCAACATCACTGACACATCACCACAGTCAGTCAGAGTGTCAACATCACCACAGTCAGTCAGAGAGTCAACATCACTGACACATCACCACAGTGAGTCAGAGAGTCAACATCACTGACACATCACCACAGTCAGTCAGAGAGTCAACATCACCACAGTCAGTCAGAGAGTCAACATCACTGACACATCACCACAGTCAGTCAGAGAGTCAACATCACCACAGTCAGTCAGAGAGTCAACATCACTGACACATCACCACAGTCAGTCAGAGTGTCAACATCACCACAGTCAGTCAGAGAGTCAACATCACTGACACATCACCACAGTCAGCCAGAGAGTCATCTGTCATCAACACGGAGGGAGGACGTGTCACAGGAAGGATCTGAACCCAGAGCCCAATTAGGTTTGAGGAGTTAGTGATGACTTCGGTCAACTCTAAGGTCAACTGTAACGATGTTCGTCTGAGGAAGAAGGAGGAGACCAAAGCGCGGCGTGGTACGCGTTCATATTTCCTTTAATTAACTGAACACTAAATACAAAAGAACAAGAGAATAAATGAAAACCGAAATGTATATGACAAGTTTAGTAACGACCTCATTTGCTTTCCAAACTGTAATTTTTTCACATGACTGTATTTTGAAATTTGCGAAAGGCAAACTGACAGACACATCCAACCATAGATATATAATCCATAGATGAACTGCTCAAAAAAATCCACCAATGCCACGTTGCACCACAAACTGTCCAGGAGTTGGCGGATGCTTTAGTCCAGGTCTTGGAGGAGATCCCTCAGGAGACCATCCGCCAACTCATCAGGAGCATGCCCAGGCGTTGTAGGGAGGTCATACAGGCACGTGGAGGCCACACACACTACTGAGCCTCATTTGGACTTGTTTTAAGGACATTACATCAAAGTTGGATCAGCCTGTAGTGTGGTTTTCCACTTTAATTTTGAGTGTGACTCCAAATCCAGACCTCCATGGGTTGATAAATTTGATTTCCATTGATAATGTTTGTGTGATTTTGTTGTCAGCACATTCAACTATGTAAAGAAAAAAGTATTTCATAAGAATATTTCATTCATTCAGATCTAGGATGTGTTATTTTAGTGTTCCCTTTATTTTTTGGAGCTGTGTATATAAACCATAGATGGCAGTTTCAATTCAAGTCAGGACTGACAGACACATCCAACCATAGATATATAAACCATAGATGGCAGTTTCAATTCAAGTCAGGACTGACAGACACATCCAACCATAGATATATAAACCATAGATGGCAGTTTCAATTCAAGTCAGGACTGACAGACACATCTAACCATAGATATATAAACCATAGATGGCAGTTTCAATTCAAGTCAGGACTGACAGACACATCCAACCATAGATATATAAACCATAGATGGCAGTTTCAATTCAAGTCAGGACTGACAGACACATCTAACCATAGATATATAAACCATAGATGGCAGTTTCAATTCAAGTCAGGACTGACAGACACATCTAACCATAGATATATAAACCATAGATGGCAGTTTCAATTCAAGTCAGGACTGACAGACACATCCAACCATAGATATATAAACCATAGATGGCAGTTTCAATTCAAGTCAGGACTGACAGACACATCCAACCATAGATATATAAACCATAGATGGCAGTTTCAATTCAAGTCAGGACTGACAGACACATCTAACCATAGATATATAAACCATAGATGGCAGTTTCAATTCAAGTCAGGACTGACAGACACATCTAACCATAGATATATAAACCATAGATGGCAGTTTCAATTCAAGTCAGGACTGACAGACACATCCAACCATAGATATATAAACCATAGATGGCAGTTTCAATTCAAGTCAGGACTGACAGACACATCCAACCATAGATATATAAACCATAGATGGTAGTTCCAATTCTAGTCAAGACTGGCAGCCATTGCTAGTGTACCCATGAGTTTAATTCACAGTCAAATTGCCAGGGTTAGAGGTTCCAAAACCTTTCTATGGAATACATGTCTATGGCCACAACGTAACAAGCTGTTTCACAGGTAAAATAAGTGATAGGAGGGGTGCATTGATAAGCAATCCAAAGCATTGAAAATAATTAATAAAATAATAATGGGATTTCTAAAAGCCTATTTCACACCACAGCCTGCTGAATTTGCAAGATAACTTTTCCTTCATTTTAATTTCGGCACAAATTAAAACGTGGCTAGCAACGATAACTAGCGTTTCTATTGGACAGGTTCAGCAAACAAGGAAGGATCTATCTGAATCTGTATAAAATATCAAGTTTTTAAAACGTGGAACTGACTTGCCCAAGGATTGATGTTTCAACGTTGTCTCAATGAAGAGTTCAGCGTCGACTGGCCACGTGCGACATCCACACGCATCCACAAGCCTGCTAAAGTTAGTGGCAGGCTGACGAGCAATATCCACCGTCATGGTACGGATAGAGCCTGAACGTGAAACTAACTGAAGCTGGCTAGCTTTATAAAAGCCTGAGTAGATCTAGCTTGCTTCGTTGTTTACCCCTCTAGTCTCCAATGGAAGAAACTATGTCTTGACCCATTGACCAAGAGGAATTTCTCTCTTCACGTGACCACAAGCCCGACTCACAAGCACCAAGTAAAGACATCAAGGCCAGGATTCAATCCAATCACTTCTGTCGACAATGCATCATTTAATCGGTCATTTCCAATTGAGCCGAGTTCTGCAGCATTTTGAATGTAATCTCTGTGAACGCGCTAACATTGCCTTTAAAAGCCTCATTGTTGACACCCAGTGATGGGATTGAATCCCTGCCTTTGTGTTCCTCCTTACTTGGCTCATTCAGTTCATAAACAGAAATTCAGATCACATGGGTTCATGTACGTTCACGTTGCTTTTGGGCGGAGTACATTGGATGGAGAGAGTTTTATTTATTTGTATTCATGTTTTATTCAATTATACATCCTTTATTAGACCTACAGTATTCAGGCCTCTTGACTTTTTAAACATTTTGTTACATTACAGCCTTACTCTCAAAAAGATTTTAAAAAATGTTTTTCCTCATCAATCTACACACAATACCCCCCTAATGACAAAGCAAAAACAGGTTTACGTAAGAATTCAGACACTTTACTCAGTACTTTGTTGAAGAACCTTTGGCAGCGAATACAGCCTCGAGTCTTCTTGGGTGTGACGCTACAATCTTGGCACACCTGTATTTGGGGAGTTTCTCCCATTCGTCTCTGCAGATCTTCTCAAGCTCTTTCGGTTCGGAACAGGGGGCGTCACTGCGCAGCTATTTTCAGGTCTCTCCAGAGATGTTCAATGGGGTTCAAGTCCGGGCTCTGACTGGGCCACTCAAGGACATTCAGAGACTTATCCCAAAGCCACTCCTGCGTTGTCTTGGCTGTGAGGCATGGCATTTAGGCTAAAGAGTTCAATCTTGGTTTCATCAGACCAGAGAATCTTGTTACTCATGGTCTGAGAGTCCTTTAGGTGCCTTTTGGCAAACTCTAAGCAGGCTGTCATGTGCCTTTTACTGAGGAGTGGCTTCCGACTGGCCACTCTACCATAAAGGCCTGATTGGTGGAGTGCTGCAGATATGGTTGATCTTCTGGAAGGTTCTCCCATCTCCACAGAGGCATTCTAGATCTCTGCCAGAGTGACCATCTGGTTCTTGGTCACCTCCATGACCAAGGCCCTTCTACCCCGATTGCTCAGTTTGGCAAAACAGCCAGCTCTAGGATGAGTCTTCGTGGTTCCAACCTTCTCCCGTTTAAGAATCATGGAGCCCACTGTGATCTTTTGGACCTTCAATGCTGCAGACATTTTTTGGTACCCTTCCCCAGATCTGTGCCTCGACACAATCCATTCTCGGAGCTCTACCTACAATTCCTTCGACCTCATGGCTTGGTTTTTGCTCTAACATGGACTGTCAACTGTGGGACCTTTAAATAAACAAGTGTGTGCCTTTCCAAATCATGTCCAATCAATTGAATTTACCACAGGTGGACACCAATCAAGTTGTACAAAAATCTTAAGGATGATCAATGGAAACAGGATATACGTGAACTCAATTTTGAGTCTCACAGCAATCAGTCTGAATACTGATGTAAATATGGAATAATAAGATAATATACTATAATGCCAAAACGTTTTTTTTTTGCTTAGTAATTGTGGGATATTGTGTTATATATTGAGGGGGGGGGGGGGGAATGTTTTAATACATTTTCGAATGAGGCTGTAACAACAACATGTGGATCTGAATACTTTCTGCCCTGTATGTGGGTTCATGTATTCATCTGTATCTGGGTTCATCTGTATCTGGGTTCATGTATTCACCTGTATCTGGGTTCATGTATTCACCTGTATCTGGGTTCATCTGTATCTGGGTTCATGTATTCATCTGTATCTGGGTTCATCTGTATCTGGGTTCATGTATTCATCTGTATCTGGGTTCATCTGTATCTGGGTGCATGTATTCACCTGTATCTGGGTTCATCTGTATCTGGGTTCATGTATTCACCTATATCTGGGTTCATGTATTCATCTGTATCTGGGTTCATGTATTCATCTGTATCTGGGTTCATGTATTCATCTGTATCTGGGTTCATGTATTCATCTGTATCTGGGTTCATGTATTCACCTGTATCTGGGTTCATCTGTATCTGGGTTCATGTATTCATCTGTATCTGGGTTCATCTGTATCTGGGTTCATGTATTCATCTGTATCTGGGTTCATGTATTCACCTGTATCTGGGTTCATGTATTCACCTGTATCTTGGTTCATGTATTCACCTGTATCTGGGTTCATGTATTCACCTGTATCTGGGTTCATGTATTCACCTGTATCTGGGTTCATGTATTCACCTGTATCTGGGTTCATGTATTCATCTGTATCTGGGTTCATGTATTCACCTGTATCTGGGTGCATGTATTCACCTGTATCTGGGTTCATCTGTATCTGGGTTCATGTATTCACCTGTATCTGGGTTCATGCATTCATCTGTATCTGGGTTCATCTGTATCTGGGTTCATGTATTCACCTGTATCTGGGTTCATGTATTCACCTGTATCTGGGTTCATGTATTCACCTGTATCTGGGTTCATGTATTCACCTGTATCTGGGTTCATGTATACAGGTTCATGTATTCACCTGTATCTGGGTTCATGTATTCACCTGTATCTGGGTTCATGTATACAGGTTCATGTATTCACCTGTATCTGGGTTCATGTATTCACCTGTATCTGGGTTCATCTGTATCTGGGTTCATGTATTCACCTGCATCTGGGTTCATGTATTCACCTGTATCTGGGTTCATGTATTCACCTGTATCTGGGTTCATGTATTCACCTGCATCTGGGTTCATGTATTCACCTGTATCTGGGTTCATGTATTCACCTGTATCTGGGTTCATGTATTCACCTGTATCTGGGTTCATGTATTCACCTATATCTGGGTTCATGTATTCACCTGTATCTGGGTTCATGTATTCACCTGTATCTGGGTTCATGTATTCATCTGTATCTGGGTTCATGTATTCACCTGTATCTGGGTTCATGTATTCACCTATATCTGGGTTCATGTATTCACCTGTATCTGGGTTCATGTATTCATCTGTATCTGGGTTCATGTATTCATCTGTATCTGGGTTCATCTGTATCTCGGTTCATGTATTCATCTGTATCTGGGTTCATGTATTCACCTGTATCTGGGTTCACCTGTATCTGGGTTCATGTATTCACCTGTATCTGGGTTCATGTATTCACCTGTATCTGGGTTCATGTATTCACCTGTATCTGGGTTCATGTATTCACCTGTATCTGGGTTCATGTATTCATCTGTATCTGGGTGCATTCATGTCTTATTGAGAAATATATCCTTCATTCAATCTTTTCTTTATTGTGATTGAACGGAGAGTCCTTCCAAGGATGAGTGGAGGAGGGTTTTCGGCAGTAGAGTTTAATAATGGATTAATATATATATATATAGAGAGCTCCTTTCTAACAACTGAGGAACAGAAGACACTTTACGTAATAAGGGTTAAACTCTCCTCATCCAACACCAATGTGTTTGACGCATTACCTCCATTTTGAGACAGAACGCCAACCACACATACAATAAGCTAGCAAGTGTGTGTGTGTGTGTGTTACAGAGGAGGAAGACTTCAATGATTCTCAATGCTTCTTAACGCATTCTGTCCAGGCTGAATATTACTAGAGTAGAAAGGACGGAGATAGTGGGTGGGGGTGGGTTATGTACCAATCTAGTTTCACCTCCGAGTTACAGAAGAAAAACCAAGACCAACGGGTTCAATCGGTACTCCAAATATACTCTATTCAATATTTAGTGTTCAATATCTCCTCAATGCTGTTGGTCCAGATTGAAGAACAGGTTCAATATCTCCTCAATGCTGTTGGTCCAGACTGAAGAACAGGTTCAATACCTCCTCAATGCTGTTGGTCCAGATTGAAGGACAGGTTCAATATCTCCTCAATGCTGTTGGTCCCTTTCAGAACTTCTCTATATTTGCATATTTTTTCCTCCAATTGTTGTCAGACCTTCAACCAAAACCTAATATTAGATAAAGGGAACCTGAGTGAACAAATAACATGAAAATGTAATACGTATTTAATTTAATTAACAAAGTTATTCAACACCCAATGCCCTTGTGTGACGAGTATTTGCCCCTTACACTCAATAACTGGTTGTGCCACCTTTAGCTGGAATGACTCCAACCAACCACTTCCTGTAGTTGTTAATCAGTCCATCTTTAGCTGGAATGACTCCAACCAACCACTTCCTGTAGTTGTTGATCAGTCCACCTTTAGCTGGAATGACTCCAACCAACCACTTCCTGTAGTTCTTGATCAGTCCACCTTTAGCTGGAATGACTCCAACCAACCACTTCCTGTAGTTGTTGATCAGTCCACCTTTAGCTGGAATGACTCCAACCAACCACTTCCTGTAGTTGTTGATCAGTCCACCTTTAGCTGGAATGACTCCAACCAACCACTTCCTGTAGTTGTTGATCAGTCCACCTTTAGCTGAAATGACTCCAACCAACCACTTCCTGTAGTTGTTAATCAGTCCACCTTTAGCTGGAATGACTCCAACCAAACACTTCCTGTAGTTGTTGATCAGTCCACCTTTAGCTGAAATGACTCCAACCAACCACTTCCTGTAGTTGTTAATCAGTCCACCTTTAGCTGAAATGACTCCAACCAACCACTTCCTGTAGTTGTTAATCAGTCCACCTTTAGCTGAAATGACTCCAACCAACCACTTCCTGTAGTTGTTAATCAGTCCAGCTTTAGCTGAAATGACTCCAACCAAACACTTCCTGTAGTTGTTAATCAGTCCACCATTAGCTGAAATGACTCCATCCAACCACTTCCTGTAGTTGTTAATCAGTCCACCTTTAGCTGAAATGACTCCATCCAACCACTTCCTGTAGTTGTTAATCAGTCCACCTTTAGCTGAAATGACTCCATCCAACCACTTCCTGTAGTTGTTGATCTCTGTTGAGGAAGTGTGTTCCACTCTTAACTACTTTAACTCAGTGACATTAGTAGGTTTTCCACCGTGAATCACTCATTTTAGGTCCTGCCACAACATCTCAATCGGGTTCAGGTCTGGACTTTGAACGGGATATTCCGAAACGTAAAATGTGTTACTTTTTTCAGCCATTCTAATGAAGACTTCCTTGTGTTTTGTCTGTCTGCATGAACAAGCTGTGCTTCAGCTTTAGCTCACAGACGGATGGCCTGACATTCTCCTGTAGAATTATCTGACGCAGAGCAGAATTCATGATTCCTTCTATTAAGGCAAGTTATCCAGGTCCTGAGGCAGCAAAGCATCCCCAAACCATCACACTACCACCACCACATTGGACCCAAAACCATCACACTACCACCACCATGCTGGACCCCAAACGATCACACTACCACCACCATGCTGGACCCCAAACCATCACACTACCACCACCATGCTGGACCCCAAACCATCACACTACCACCACCATGCTGGACCCCAAACCATCACACTACCACCACCATGCTGGACCCCAAACCATCACACTACCACCACCATGCTGGACCCCAAACCATCACACTACCACCACCATGCTGGACCCCAAACCATCACACTACCACCACCATGCTGGACCCCAAACCATCACACTATCACCACCATGCTGGACCCCAAACCATCACACTACCACCACCATGCTGGACCCCAAACCATCACACTACCAACACCATGCTGGACCCCAAACCATCACACTACCACCACCATGCTGGACCCCAAACCATCACACCACCACCACGCTGGACCCCAAACCATCACACTACCACCACCACGCTGGACCCCAAACCATCACACTACCACCACCACGCTGGACCCCAAACCATCACACTACCACCACCATGCTGGACCCCAAACCATCACACTACCACCACCATGCTGGACCCCAAACCATCACACCACCACCACCATGCTGGACCCCAAACCATCCCACTACCATCACCATGCTGGACCCCAAACCATCACACTACCACCACCATGCTGGACCCCAAACCATCCCACTACCAACACCATGCTGGACCCCAAACTATCACACTACCAACACCATGCTGGACCTCAAACCATCACACCACCACCACCATGCTGGACCCCAAACCATCACACCACCAACACCATGCTGACCCCAAACCATCACACTACCAACACCATGCTGACCCCAAACCATCACACCACCAACACCATGCTGACCCCAAACCATCACACCACCAACACCATGCTGACCCCAAACCATCACACCACCAACACCATGCTGGACCCCAAACCATCACACTACCAACACCATGCTGGACCCCAAACCATCACACCACCAACACCATGCTGGACCCCAAACCATCACACCACCAACACCATGCTGACCCCAAACCATCACACTACCAACACCATGCTGGACCCCAAACCATCACACCACCAACACCATGCTGGACCCCAAACCATCACACTACCAACACCATGCTGACCCCAAACCATCACACCACCAACACCATGCTGACCCCAAACCATCACACCACCAACACCATGCTGACCCCAAACCATCACACCACCAACACCATGCTGACCCCAAACCATCACACCACCAACACCATGCTGGACCCCAAACCATCACACTACCAACACCATGCTGACCCCAAACCATCACCCTTATTCCCACCCAGGTCACCTCTCTTTTCTTGTTTTATCGTGTGGGAAATTAATCTCCCTCCCTTCACACACACCCTGCCCGCCTTCCTTCCTGCCCGCCTGCCTGCCTGCCTGCCCTCCTGCCTTCCTGCCCACCTGCCTGCCCTCCTACCTTCTTGCCCACCCGCCTGCCTGCCTGCCTGCCTGCCTGCCCACCTGCCTTCCTGGCTGCCTGTGTAAATCTCTGTCCGTGGTGGTTGTTGGGTGGTACAGCCAGATGGCTGTGTCAGCCTGAACTGCAGTGAGACAACAGGATGACGTGTGGTCCAATAAAGAGGGTCGTGCAGCGCCTCACTAAGGCTAATAGCTGTGTGTGTGTGTGTGTGTGTGTGTGTGTGTGTGTGTGTGTGTGTGTGTGTGTGTGTGTGTGTGTGTGTGTGTGTGTGTACGCGTGTGGGTGCGTGCCTTGCACCGGGGCCTAGACAGCAGCCGCCATCACTCACAGGTCACCGGGGACAGTGTGGTTGTTCGGTGACATGGCAGCACTAAATATAAGATACATCTCACTCTGGGGATGAGGAAGCAGAGAGGATTGGGGGAGGAGAAGGAGGGAGAGTTAGGAGCCGGGTGAGGAGAGGAGGAGGAGTGGCTGAGAGGTAGAAGAGGGGGAGGAGGAAGAGGAGGAGGAGAAGGGTAGAGGGTGAAAAGAGGAGGAAGAAGGAGGAGGAGGAGGAGAAGGGTAGAGGGTGAAAAGAGGAGGAAGGAGGAGGAGGAGGAGGGTAGAGGGTGAAAAGAGTAGGAAGAAGGAGGAGAAGGGTAGAGGGAGAAAAGAGAAGGAGGAGGAGAAGGGTAGAGGGAGAAAAGAGGAGGAAGAAGGAGGAGGAGGAGAAGGGTAGAGGGAGAAAAGAGGAGGAAGAAGGAGGAGGAGGAGGCAGAGGAGGAGGAGAAGGGTAGAGGGTGAAAAGAGGAGGAAGAAGGAGGAGGAGGATGAGGGTAGAGGGTGAAAAGAGGAGGAAGAAGGAGGAGGAGGATGAGGAGGAGAAGGGTAGAGGGTGAAAAGAGGCGGAAGAAGGAGGAGGAGAAGGGTAGAGGGTGAAAAGAGGCGGAAGAAGGAGGAGGAGAAGGGTAGAGGGTGAAAAGAGGCGGAAGAAGGAGGAGAAGGGTAGAGGGTGAAAAGAGGCGGAAGAAGGAGGAGGAGAAGGGTAGAGGGTGAAAAGAGGCGGAAGAAGGAGGAGGAGGAGAAGGGTAGGGGGTGAGAAGTGGGTGAGGAAGAGGAGATGAGGAAGAGGAGAAGCGTAGATGGTGAGAAGAGTTAGGAGAGGAGAGGGGTGAGGAGAGTTAGGAGAGGGGGGTGGAGAGTTAGGAGTGGGAGGGGAGAGTCATTCCTCTTTCTTATTGGTTCCACTGTGTGTGTGTGTGTGTGTGTGTGTGTGTGTGTGTGTGTGTGTGTGTGTGTGTGTGTGTGTGTGTGAATATATGCCACACGTCAAAGTCACTTTTGACACTGATTGAAACAGGCACGTTTCTGATGGCTACACAGCAGTCTTCTCTCATGTTACACACACACACACACACACACACACACAGTGGAACCAATAAGAAAGAGGAATGACTGTAGCACAGTGACTGGAATTCTATTGATATTTAGTTAGCTTTAGCGCTAGTTAGCTATTGCGCTAGTTAGCTATTGCGCTAGTTAGCTTTAGCGCTAGTTAGCTTTAGCGCTAGTTAGCTATTGCGCTAGTTGGCGACTACCCTCAAACTGAACACAAAGCTTAAAATGTTTTATCCACGGGTTCATCTGACTCTGTGAAAGTAGATACAATGCCTCAATACCAAAAATCTCTTTAAAATAAAAAATGTATACTACTTCATCCGAGGAATTAATGACAATTTACCATAGACACTACTCTACTATCATCATTAGCTTGATTTCTACCATTTAGTCTTAGCTAGTCATGTTATAAAAGCTAGTGTTAAACTTTCTAACACTAATAGCTAGCTACCAAGGGATGAAAGCCGTTAGCTAGTTATCACAATGTATAATACACTAGCCAGTTAGCTACAGTAGCTAGCTAGTAAGTTAGTCTTAAAAATTGAAAATCAGTCATTTTGTAGTGAAACGCAAAATGGATCTCCCTCCTGCCCCCCTCCCACTGCCACTACCCTACGTACCACCAGTACAGTTAGACATGAGCAGGTCTGATGAGCTACCAGAGTGGGCACATTCACCAGGAGAGGGCGCCAGTCAACCATCCACCTCAACAACATGGTACCAGGAAGAACCGCCTCCACCATCTGACGAAGCTGCAGAATGGGAGAAACTGCTTGAAGCACTGCTAATAAAGTAAAAGGCACCGATTTAAGCGGAAGACCATATATGTATTGTCTTGCTGCGGTTAGAGGATGCCTATGAACTAAGAGGCACAGTAGTGCTGCTGTGCTCTTTGAAATAACAAGGTGCAGAAACCACAAGTGGTACTTGAGTGGTGATCAGAAGGTATATGAAGAGAAAACGCCATCACTTTGGCGCTGACTTCTTGAATCTCAAATTCATTTAGACAGCCATTTGACCTCGGTCTATTTTGAGCCCGAGGTCAAATTACTTTAAAGATTCTAACTTGCTGGATACTAGGGTAAGAGTCCGTTTACCTATCGAACAGTTGACCCTGTGTGCAGTATACGTTTGGACCGAGTGTACCGTTGTGACAAAGTCTTAATTGACTGAGGAACACTGTATCACCACCTGGGTTGCTTGACCCAGACACTGCGGTAGATCAATGGCAGAATTACCACTTGCTGAGAACGGTTGGTAAATTGTTCGAATCGACTCTGTCTCCGACTGACCCACTGTTGTAACACAGTACCTGTTACGGCTTTCTTCCGTCAAAATGCAGCGTGGTTAGTGCGATACATGTTTAATGAAAACAAATACGAACAATACAAAAACAACAAACGGAAAATGTGAAAACCTATACAGCCTGTCTGGTGAATACAAATACACTGAGACAGGAACAATCACTGACAAAACACACAGTGAAACCCAAGCTACCTAAATATGGTTCCCAATCAGAGACAATGAGAATCACCTGACTCTGATTGAGAACTGCCTCAGGCAGCCATAGACTATGCTAGACACCCCTACTCAGCCATAATCCCAATACCTACTAAAACCCCCAATACCACAACACAACACAAAATAACCCCATGTCACACCCTGGCCTGACCAAATAAATATATAAACACAAAATACTAAGACCAGGGCGTGACAGTACCTTGCCCTGGAATCGCGGTTTCATGTTATTTGACAATACTATCCAACCTGAGGGCAGGTTAGAGTACTCAGTCTAACTTGAATCTCAAAATGTAGTTGAACCAACGATTCCTCATAGGAGAGATCGATACATAAACTAAATTCTCAGAACTCTGACCGATTGAAACACCGCTCCTGATCTCGTGGGTCTCCCTGTCATCTTTTAAAGGTAATTAAGTTGAAGTATTATATTTTATTAGAGATAAGTGTCATCATTGTACCAGGCATTTAGAGCATTAAGGCATTTGCATGTTTTTGATTAACGCTGTGTGTAACCAAGTAACAAATGGTGTATTTTGAAGTGTGTTTGATTGTAAAAGACAAAAACAGAGTGTTTCCAAAAAATAAACGGTAGTCTTATTTTGTCTCCAGTAAAACGCCCTCCCAAGACAGTTAACGGCACGGGAGATAACAACTCTGACACTCCCCTCTACCGGGACACTGGAAACGGAGACCAATACTCTGTGATTGAGTGAGTTACCATTAAAAGACAAAGAGGAAGGTGTGTCCAGTAGTGATTCATTTAATTGTCTTATCGATCTATCTAAGTTTTATTATCCAAGCGATACATAGCCGACGGGCAGAGTAGTGAGACTAAGTTGACTAAAGGTCTTCACACTTTAAACTAGATACATCACAGAAGGGAAATACTCAACCTGAGGGAAATCATATAGAGACTGGTAGGAAGAAGGCTTAATAACAACTCAAGGATCCATTAGTGGTGTAAAAGGAGTCTAGTGGATAAACGTGGGGTTCACACATCCCAGCTAGAGCTAGACCGTTGAGAGTGACAAGGCAAAAGACCTCTCTACGCGGACAACGTATCGACAAAGAGAGGCAGGGCTACGCGAGCGGTCCTGGTTATACCGAGATAACCTGAAGTATCTATAGTGCCCTGTCCAATCCAGGGAACGGGACGCTAACCACCTCTAGCACCCCGCTGCCGGCGAAGGGGCGGGGCTGAAGGTTTCAAAACGCGACACTTTTAGTATTCTGACAAAGGATTCCATCTAGCTAGCTAACTTACCAGCTACCTAGCTAGGGACTGTACCTGAGTTCAAAGGTTAGATACCTAGCAAGCTAGCGTGCTAATCCAAAAATAAGCTATTTTAACAAATTGTTAACCCTGTCATGTCAATGTTAGCTAGCTAACACTTGCTAGCTAGCGAAGCCAAACACGATCTACTTAGCTATGCCAAAGATTATCTCGTCTTAAATCGTTTAGCAGAATGTCTAAATATTTAATTAGGTAGTACAGACGTGCTAGCTAAGCTAGCTACTCAGTTAGCTGAACAGCGTGCTAAATCATCCAGCAGAACTTCTGTATTCAAAATTTCCTAGAGAATTTACCCTCTCTCCACTGTCAACATTTTGATATTGTGAACATTTACTTTCCGCTGTTGCACTCTTCTTATAGCCATGTCTGTCACTGTCAAGTGATGTCAGTGTCAACACAACATTCCTGGCGCGTTCCAGGTTATTTCTTGTGCATTTCACAGATCTCATAAAGTCAGGGTACATTTTTTTCAGAAATCCAAGGAACCAATAATATGGTTTGAGATGAATCTTTAATTCCTGGAATAAATAAATGTTACAATTTTTTGAAATTTTACTAGGCAAGTCAGTTAAGAACAAATTCTTATTTTCAATGACGGCATAGGAACAGTGGGTTAACTGCCTTGTTCAGGGGCAGAATGACAGATTTGTACCTTGTCAGCCCGGTGATTTGAACTTGCAACCTTTTGGTTACTAGTCCAACACTCTAACCACTAGGCTACCATGCGCCCGTGCATTGTCAGGGTTTTAAACGTGGGGCAGGATGCATCATGGGAATTTACCTTTGGTCTGAGAACCAACCATTTCTGTTCCTGGAACAGAGCAACATTGCATCACACCCAAAAGTGAGAAAATAACTATTGTTTAACTGGACGACCATTGAAAATAAGGATGCATGATGATACATAAGGGTTCAATATTATTCGCATGTGTAAATGTATTTAGAAACTATTAATAGCTGGAGGTAAATAGTGGCTCACTATTCGGCAAGCACTGATTGGCTATCGCACTATTTTGACCAATTTGTTGTAACCCATTAATGGTTTATAATGCATTTAACAATGATCAACCCTTTATAACCCCTTTCTGTAACCCCCTTTTTGTTTCCCCAATTTCGATCTTGCCTCAACGCTGCAACTCCCCCAAAGGGGTTTTGGGAGGCGAAGGTCGAGTCATGCGTTCCCCCGAAAACATGATCAGTGAAACCGCGCTCCTTAAACACCCGCCTGCTTAACCCGGAGCCAGCCTCACCAATGTGTTGGAGGAAACGCCGGTCAACTGACAACCGAGGTCATCTTGCAGGCGCCCGGACCACCACAAGGAGTCGCTAGAGCTCGATAAACCAAGTAAACCCTGGCCAAACCCTGGCCTAACCCCGGCCAAACCCTGGCCAAACCCTGGCTTGTTTTAATACTGCCTAGTGATCATTTATTTAATGTAAAGTTTAATGCATAACCCGTTAATGTTTTAGTTTAATAATATGCATTTAAAAATCCATTTAAATTACAGGTTGTAATGCAACAAAACAGGGGGATGAATACTGTATTATCCTATGGGATCACATATCCAACAGCTAAATATGAAATATATTCTTACTAGGTTACTAGGCCCAATGAAATGAGAGAAGCACATGGTCATGTGATGTATGGCTACTTCGGGAATATGAACCCATCATGGCCAGAAAAGGTGAGGATTTTAATTGATATAATAATTAAAGAAAATCATTTAAAAAACACACACAAAAAAAACCCATTATTTAATCTTTATTTAACTAGGAAAGTCAATTAAGAACAAATTATTATTCACAATGACGGCCTACCCCGGCCAAACCCGGATGACGCTGGGCCAATTGCGCACCACCTATGGGACTCCCAATCACAGCTGGATGTGATTCAGCCTGGATTCAAACCAGGAACTGTAGTGATGCCTCTTGCACTGATATGCAGTGCCTTAGACCGCTGTGATACAGCCTGGAATCAAACCGGGGACTGTAGTGATGCCTCTTGCACTGAAATGCAGTGCCTTAGACAGCTGTGTTACAGCCTGGAA
>NC_034197.2:42313872-42321372 GCF_002021735.2 Oncorhynchus kisutch | reverse complement strand
TATCTAGTCCCAATCCCTCCCTGGCTGGAAGAGTGAAGGACCAACAGGCACTCTGGTCTGTCTCCCTTTGTCCTAAACAGACTTCACGTCGCTGTGCTGTGCTTCCCTGCTTCCTAGTGCAACTTGAAGAACCTTATGCATGACTGCAGGCCCAGTGTTGCCCTTCTCCTTAATGCCCAGTGTTGCCCTTCTCCTTAATGCCCAGTGTTGCCCTTCTCCTTAATGCCCAGTGTTGCCCTTCTCCTTAATGCCCAGTGTTGCCCGTCTCCTTAATGCCATCACTTAAAACAGTTGCATTCTCGTACACAGCATTAGTATAGTACAGTAATAGCATTAGTATAGTATAGTAATAACATTAGTATAGTATAGTAGTAACATTAGTATAGTATAGTAGTAACATTAACAGTATAGTAATAGCATTAGTATAGTAGTAACATTAGTATAGTATAGTAATAACATTAGTATAGTATAGTAATAACATTAGTACAGTATAGTAGTAACATTAGTATAGTATAGTAATAACATGTGTATAGTATAGTAGTAACATTAACAGTATAGTAATAACATTAGTATAGTATAGTAGTAACATTAACAGTATAGTAATAACATTAGTATAGTATAGTAGTAACATTAACAGTATAGTAATAACATTAGTATAGTATAGTAGTAACATTAACAGTATAGTAATAACATTAGTATAGCTCAGTAATAACAGTAGTGTAGTACAGTAATAACAGCAAAGCCACAAAGACATGATTCACCACATTTTTCTTGGAAGACAGAAAGAGGGATAGTAACGAGGAGTGAAGATGATGAGGGGTGTTGCGTAACATGTTGTGTATGGAGACAGAAAGAGGCGTGTGTGTGTGTGTGTGTATGTGTGTGTGTGTGTGTAGGCAGGCAGAGGAAACAGGCTGGCTGCCGGGGGAGAGAACGGAGGTGTTTAAATATGAATGCTCACTTCAGAGGGCTCAGCAGTAGAGCGAAACTGAGGAGTTGAGGCTGGCCACATTGTTGGTATGAGTTAGCACCTCTGCTGCTCATGCTAATGCTACACAGTACTCAAGAGACTCTTCCATCCTCCCAGCTTTACACCTTCCCCAGCCTCCCTGCTTCCTCCCAGCCTCCTCCCTGCACCCTTCCTGCCTCCTCCCACCCTCCTCCCTGCACCCTTCCTGCCTCCTCCCACCCTCCTCCCAGCCTCCTCCCTGCACCCTTCCTGCCTCCTCCCACCCTCCTCCCAGCCTCCTCCCTGCACCCTTCCTGCCTCCTCCCACCCTCCTCCCAGCCTCGTTCGTACACCCTTCCTGCCTCCTCCCACCCTCCTCCCTGCTTCCTTCCTGCTTTTCCCTGCCTCCTCCCAGCCTTTTCCCAGCCTCCTCCCAGCCTCCATTCTGCCTCCTCCCAGCACCCTTCCTGCCTCCTCCCACCCTCCTCCCTGCCTCCTTCCTGCCATCTCCCTGCCTCCTCCCAGCTTCCTCCCAGACTCCATTCTGCCTCCTCCCTGAACCTGTCCTGCCTCCTCCCACCCTCCTCCATGCCTCCTCCCACCCTCCTCCCTGCCTGCTTCCTGCCATCTCCCTGCCATCTCCCTGCACCCTTCCTGTCTCCTCCCACCCTCCTCCCACCCTCTTCCCTGCCTCCTCCCTGCCTCCTCCTTGCCTCCTCTCAGCCTCCTCTCAGCCTCCTCTCAGCCTTCTCCCACCCTCCTCCCTGCCTCCTCCTTGCCTCCTCTCAGCCTCCTCTCAGCCTTCTCCCACCCTCCTCCCTGCCTCCTCCTTGCCTCCTCTCAGCCTCCTGCCAGCCTCCCCCTGCCTCCTCCCAGCCTCCTCTCAGCCTCCCTCCTGCCTCCTCCCAGCCTCCTCTCAGCCTTCTCTCAGCCTCATCCTTGCCTCCTCTCACCCTCCTCTCAGCCTCCCCCCTGCCTCCTGCCAGCCCTCCTCCCAGCCTCCCAGTCTCCTCTCAGCCTCCTCTCAGCCTCCTGCCAGCCTCCTCCCAGCCTCCCAGTCTCCTCGGCACTAAGGCCCTTGGATCCTACCACAACCAGGTGTTCTCATGTGTGCGCGCGCGCGTGTGTGTGTGTGTGTGTGTGGTGTGTGTGTGTGTGTGTGTGTGTGTGTGTGTGTGTGCGTGCGTGCGTGCGTGCGTGTGTGTGTGTGTGTGTGCGTGTGCATGCGTATGTGTGTATTTGTGTGTGAGTGTCCCAGAACAGTAATAACATCAGTATAGTATAGTAATAACAATAGTAGTATAGTAATAACATTAGTATAGTATAGTAATAACATTAGTATAGTATAGTAATAACATCAGTATAGTATAGTAATAACATCAGTATAGTATAGTAATAACATCAGTATAGTATAGTAATAACATCAGTATAGTATAGTAATAACATCAGTATAGTATAGTAATAACATCAGTATAGTATAGTGATAACATCAGTATAGTATAGTAATAACATCAGTATAGTTCAGTAATAACATCAGTATAGTACAGTAACAACATTAGCGGTATAGTAGTGACATTAGTATTATTAGGGGTAACGCTCCTTGCCCAATTAGGGGTAACGCTCCTTGCCCAATTAGGGGAAACGCTCCTTGCCCAATTAGGGGTAACGCTCCTTGCCCAATTAGGGGTAACGCTCCTTGCCCAATTAGGGGTAACGCTCCTTGCCCAATTAGGGGTAACGCTCCTTGCCCAATTAGGGGAAACGCTCCTTGCCCAATTAGGGGTAACGCTCCTTGCCCAATTAGGGGTAACGCTCCTTGCCCAATTAGGGGAAACGCTCCTTGCCCAATTAGGGGAAACGCTCCTTGCCCAATTAGGGGAAACGCTCCTTGCCCAACGCTCCTTGCCCAATTAGGGGAAACGCTCCTTGCCCAATTAGGGGTAACGCTCCTTGCCCAATTAGGGGAAACGCTCCTTGCCCAATTAGGGGTAACGCTCCTTGCCCAATTAGGGGTAACGCTCCTTACCCAATTAGGGGTAACGCTCCTTACCCAATTAGGGGTAACGCTCCTTACCCAATTAGGGGTAACGCTCCTTGCCCAATTAGGGGTAACGCTCCTTGCCCAATTAGGGGTAACGCTCCTTGCCCAATTAGGGGAAACGCTCCTTGCCCAATTAGGGGAAACGCTCCTTGCCCAATTAGGGGTAACGCTCCAGGCCCAATCAGGGGTAACGCTCCTTGCCCAATTAGGGGTAACGCTCCTTGCCCAATTAGGGGTAACGCTCCTTGCCCAATTAGGGGTAACGCTCCTTGCCCAATTAGGGGTAACGCTCCTTGCCCAATTAGGGGTAACGCTCCTTGCCCAATTAGGGGAAACGCTCCTTGCCCAACGCTCCTTGCCCAATTAGGGGAAACGCTCCTTGCCCAATTAGGGCTAACGCTCCTTGCCCAATTAGGGGTAACACTCCTTGCCCAATTAGGGGAAATGCTCCTTGCCCAATTAGGGGTAACGCTCCTTGCCCAATTAGGGGTAACGCTCCTTGCCCAATTAGGGGTAACGCTCCTTGCCCAATTAGGGGAAACGCTCCTTGCCCAATTAGGGGAAACGCTCCTTGCCCAACGCTCCTTGCCCAATTAGGGGAAACGCTCCTTGCCCAATTAGGGCTAACGCTCCTTGCCCAATTAGGGTAACGCTCCTTGCCCAATTAGGGGTAACGCTCCTTGCCCAATTAGGGGTAACGCTCCTTGCCCAATTATGGGGTAACGCTCCTTGCCCAATTAGGGGTAACGCTCCTTGCCCAATTAGGGGTAACGCTCCTTGCCCAATTAGGGGTAACGCTCCTTGCCCAATTAGGGGTAACGCTCCTTGCCCAATTAGGGGTAACGCTCCTTGCCCAATTAGGGGTAACGCTCCTTGCCCAATTAGGGGTAACGCTCCTTGCCCAATTAGGGGTAACGCTCCTTACCCAATTAGGGGTAACGCTCCTTACCCAATTAGGGGAAACGCTCCTTGCCCAATTAGGGGAAACGCTCCTTGCCCAATTAGGGGTAACGCTCCTTGCCCAATTAGGGGTAACGCTCCTTTCCCAATTAGGGGTAACGCTCCTTGCCCAATTAGGGGTAACGCTCCTTGCCCAATTAGGGGTAACGCTCCTTGCCCAATTAGGGGTAACGCTCCTTGCCCAATTAGGGGTAACGCTCCTTGCCCAATTAGGGGTAACGCTCCAGGCCCAATTAGGGGTAACGCTCCTTGCCCAATTAGGGGTAACGCTCCTTGCCCAATTAGGGGTAACGCTCCTTGCCCAATTAGGGGTAACGCTCCTTGCCCAATTAGGGGTAACGCTCTTTGCCCAATTAGGGGTAACGCTCCTTACCCAATTAGGGGTAACGCTCCTTGCCCCCTCCAGCTACAGGTGCACCTCTCTAACCGCCGACCCCTTTAGTACTAATCAAATCAAATCAAATTGTATTAGTCACATGTTTAGTGTGACTAACACGTGTTTAGCAGATGTTACTGCAGGTGTAGAGATATGCTGGTGTTCCTGCTGGTGTTTCTGCTGGTGTCCCTGCTGGTGTCCCTGCTCGTGTCCCTGCTGGTGTTTCTGCTGGTGTCCCTGCTGGTGTCCCTGCTGGTGTTCCTGCTGGTGTCCCTGCTGGTGTTTCTGCTGGTGTCCCTGCTGGTGTCCCTGCTGGTGTTCCTGCTGGTGTTCCTGCTGGTGTCCCTGCTGGTGTCCCTGCTGGTGTCCCTGCTGGTGTTCCTGCTGGTGTCCCTGCTGGTGTTCCTGCTGGTGTTTCTGCTAGTGTCCCTGCTGGTGTCCCTGCTGGTGTTCCTGCTGGTGTCCCTGCTGGTGTCCCTGCTGGTGTTCCTGCTGGTGTCCCTGCTGGTGTTCCTGCTGGTGTCCCTGCTGGTGTTTCTGCTGGTGTCCCTGCTGGTGTTCCTGCTGGTGTCCCTGCTGGTGTTCCTGCTGGTGTCCCTGCTGGTGTTTCTGCTGGTGTCCCTGCTGGTGTTTCTGCTGGTGTCCCTGCTGGTGTTTCTGCTGGTGTCCCTGCTGGTGTTTCTGCTGGTGTCCCTGCTGGTGTTTCTGCTGGTGTCCCTGCTGGTGTTCTGCTGGTGTCCCTGCTGGTGTCCCTGCAGGTGTTTCTGCTGGTGTCCCTGCTGGTGTTCCTGCTGGTGTTTCTGCTGGTGTTTCTGCTGGTGTCCCTGCTGGTGTTCCTGCTGGTGTCCCTGCTGGTGTTCCTGCTGGTGTCCCTGCTGGTGTTTCTGCTGGTGTCCCTGCTGGTGTTTCTGCTGGTGTCCCTGCTGGTGTTTCTGCTGGTGTCCCTGCTGGTGTTTCTGCTGGTGTCCCTGCTGGTGTTTCTGCTGGTGTCCCTGCTGGTGTTTTCTGCTGGTGTCCCTGCTGGTGTCCCTGCAGGTGATTCTGCTGGTGTCCCTGCAGGTGTTCCTGCTGGTGTCCCTGCTGGTGTTTCTGCTGGTGTCCCTGCTGGTGTCCCTGCTGGTGTCCCTGCTGGTGTCCCTGCTGGTGTTCCTGCTGGTGTCCCTGCTGGTGTTCCTGCTGGTGTCCCTGCTGGTGTCCCTGCTGGTGTCCCTGCTGGTGTTTCTGCTGGTGTCCCTGCTGGTGTTTCTGCTGGTGTCCCTGCTGGTGTCCCTGCTGGTGTCCCTGCTGGTGTTCCTGCTGGTGTTTCTGCTGGTGTCCCTGCTGGTGTTTCTGCTGGTGTCCCTGCTGGTGTCCCTGCTGGTGTTTCTGCTGGTGTCCCTGCTGGTGTCCCTGCTGGTGTTTCTGCTGGTGTCCCTGCTGGTGTCCCTGCTGGTGTTTCTGCTGGTGTCCCTGCTGGTGTCCCTGCTGGTGTTTCTGCTGGTGTCCCTGCTGGTGTCCCTGCTGGTGTTTCTGCTGGTGTCCCTGCTGGTGTCCCTGCTGGTGTTTCTGCTGGTGTTTTCTGCTGGTGTTCCTGCTGGTGTTTCTGCTGGTGTCCCTGCTGGTGTCCCTGCTGGTGTCCCTGCTGGTGTTTCTGCTGGTGTCCCTGCTGGTGTTTCTGCTGGTGTCCCTGCTGGTGTTTCTGCTGGTGTCCCTGCTGGTGTCCCTGCAGGTGTTTCTGCTGGTGTCCCTGCAGGTGTTCCTGCTGGTGTCCCTGCTGGTGTTTCTGCTGGTGTCCCTGCTGGTGTCCCTGCTGGTGTCCCTGCTGGTGTCCCTGCTGGTGTTCCTGCTGGTGTCCCTGCTGGTGTTCCTGCTGGTGTCCCTGCTGGTGTCCCTGCTGGTGTCCCTGCTGGTGTTTCTGCTGGTGTCCCTGCTGGTGTTTCTGCTGGTGTCCCTGCTGGTGTCCCTGCTGGTGTCCCTGCTGGTGTTCCTGCTGGTGTTTCTGCTGGTGTCCCTGCTGGTGTTTCTGCTGGTGTCCCTGCTGGTGTTTCTGCTGGTGTCCCTGCTGGTGTCCCTGCTGGTGTTTCTGCTGGTGTCCCTGCTGGTGTCCCTGCTGGTGTTTCTGCTGGTGTCCCTGCTGGTGTCCCTGCTGGTGTTTCTGCTGGTGTTTCTGCTGGTGTCCCTGCTGGTGTCCCTGCTGGTGTTTCTGCTGGTGTCCCTGCTGGTGTCCCTGCTGGTGTTTCTGCTGGTGTTTCTGCTGGTGTTCCTGCTGGTGTCCCTGCTGGTGTCCCTGCTGGTGTTTCTGCTGGTGTCCCTGCTGGTGTTTCTGCTGGTGTTCCTGCTGGTGTTTCTGCTGGTGTTCCTGCTGGTGTCCCTGCAGGTGTTTCTGCTGGTGTCCCTGCTGGTGTCCCTGCTGGTGTCCCTGCTGGTGTCCCTGCTGGTGTCCCTGCTGGTGTCCCTGCTGGTGTCCCTGCTGGTGTTTCTGCTGGTGTCCCTGCTGGTGTCCCTGCTGGTGTCCCTGCTGGTGTCCCTGCTGGTGTCCCTGCTGGTGTCCCTGCTGGTGTTTCTGCTGGTGTTTCTGCTGGTGTCCCTGCTGGTGTCCCTGCTGGTGTTTCTGCTGGTGTCCCTGCTGGTGTCCCTGCTGGTGTTTCTGCTGGTGTCCCTGCTGGTGTCCCTGCTGGTGTTTCTGCTGGTGTCCCTGCTGGTGTCCCTGCTGGTGTTTCTGCTGGTGTTTCTGCTGGTGTCCCTGCTGGTGTCCCTGCTGGTGTTTCTGCTGGTGTCCCTGCTGGTGTCCCTGCTGGGTTTCTGCTGGTGTTTCTGCTGGTGTTCCTGCTGGTGTCCCTGCTGGTGTCCCTGCTGGTGTCCCTGCTGGTGTTTCTGCTGGTGTCCCTGCTGGTGTTTCTGCTGGTGTTCCTGCTGGTGTTTCTGCTGGTGTTCCTGCTGGTGTCCCTGCAGGTGTTTCTGCTGGTGTCCCTGCTGGTGTCCCTGCTGGTGTTCCTGCTGGTGTCCCTGCTGGTGTCCCTGCTGGTGTCCCTGCTGGTGTCCCTGCTGGTGTCCCTGCTGGTGTTCCTGCTCTGCTGGTGTCCCTGCTGGTGTCCCTGCTGGTGTCCCTGCTGGTGTTTCTGCTGGTGTTTCTGCTGGTGTCCCTGCTGGTGTCCCTGCTGGTGTTTCTGCTGGTGTCCCTGCTGGTGTCCCTGC